>NC_056729.1:835214443-835331943 GCF_019279795.1 Protopterus annectens | reverse complement strand
GGCAACATATATGACTACCAAGGTGTACTCTGCAATGATGTTGTGTGAGTGTACTACTGACATACTTAACTGGTTTTATGTCTGTTTCCAAGGATTTTGGCAGCAAAGATCACTACCCATAACAACGTGACACTTGAGAGATATGTATCATGCACAGTAGAGAGTTTACACTTATCCTGCCATCATTCACAGGCAGAGGGATAGACTATCAGCAGACATTCACAGACACACTAGGCATACAGCTGTACCAACAATAGACCATTAATTTGTCTTATTAACTTGGAATAGTACTGTACTTCATGTTGTTTTATTTAATGGAATCCTATCACCTTGCTGAGAAATGCTGTTTATGCACTACTACATCTGGGCACAAACATTAGTATACCCTTCATACAGCTACTACAGACATTTATTTACCTGTAAATCCTGTGGGGAGAATACCTGTTAACAATATTACATAACTGTTTCTATAAATAGTCAGTACTACGTGTCTGTTACTATAAATATATCTTAGCACCTGTCCCTGGATTCAATCTCCGGTCTGTGTATGGCAAAATGAACAATATATATATATATATATATATATATATATATATATATATATATATATATATATATATATATATATCTTGCTTATCACACTGAGCTAGTGTTGTATGTGGATTGAGTGATATGTACTTAAAGTTCACCTGGTGACAAAGTTTGAACTGGTAATATAGGTAGAGTGTCACATAAGACTGCAGTGACAGTTGAACATACATGCATGAGATTCATGCATGACAGAGATAGTAAGTAGACTGTGTATTAATACTTGGAATGCAGGTGTACACAAGTAACTCCCGGTGGATAGGAATATGTGTGATCTGTACAGACCAAATCAGGTTGCTGGGTTGCCTACCTGACCCATATACATTTGCAGATGGTATATTTGCAGTCTACAGCTATGACACTTTCATACTTGCCTGCATTAGCGGTCCTACATTCAGAGATGCAAATAGTTGAAATGCAAAGATTAACACAAGACAATCCTGGGAGAAACACACTATAATACCTTAGACAGTACTAGTCTAGATTCAGATCTTAGTGAAGAACAAATACCATATTGCATTATATCATGTAGTACAGCTGCACATCTACACTTTAGCGTGACAGTTATTTATTGGACAATCTTCAGTCGCTTCATGGTGTTACACCTGTTTACTTCACAAAACCTGTAATATTTGATTTCTTGAACAACAGCCCAGAATACACACAACTGGCAGAACACAGATTTGTTGAGGGTGAGATGAAACAGTGATTGGTATACAGTTGACAATCTTTATTGTTCTACACTTTAAATAATGCAGGCATTGGAAAACATCTGTTATTACACAATATATGCAGTACTACCTTTATTTCTTCACAATTCTGACTGCAGTTGTACTGTATTTCCTGTACAATAGGAATGCAGTTAATTTATTCCCTTCACATTTTCAATGCCAGTGTACTTTATTACCATAACATGTATTATTAATACAGTAAACACAAGTTATTCCAAAATATTATTAAAGCAGTATTAGCCTTCTTTCTGTAACAGTAGCATGTTTCATGCTTTCATCTATATTGAACTCTACCTGGCAATGCTCACTTATATCAGTCCAGGTCTATGTACACATTTCTTGCAGTACACTCACAACAGACTATACCTACTGGCAGTTACTACTGTACTCTTTCTTAATTAGATTACTATATATTGCAAGATATATCTGTACTCACAATACTCTTGGTGGGTCCTGGTCAGGTGCCCTGCATGGCCCTCCAGGTTGCGAGCCCTCTCCTCTGCAGCTGTGGTGGGAAAACACACCATTATGCGTACTTGCCTATCATATACTCATACTAGTATTCATACTAGAATTTGGTAAATCAATGGTTCCTATACTTACCAACTTCTGGGACATTGCAGTCCCGAGCATCTTGGATCCATTAGGCTAAGAGCTCCCCCTTCCTTCACTTCACATCATCATAATGATGACAGAGCTGCTCACCAGTGCAGGGGATTCCAGTTGCAGTGGTGAGGTCATGTGCCAGATGGTTCCAGACCCCTGACTTGTATTCATAGCACTGCTACTGGCCCTGCAGCAGCCAGTCACCATGGTCTTTGACATGGAGCTCAATCATGACCCTGAACTCCCAAATGCCCCATTGCTGCACCCAGAAGCATGCACCCTCCCCAACTCCAGCCATAGCTCCTGCAGTGATTAAACTCCAACATATTCTGGCTGTATTCCCACCTGTTCAGCTTAAATAAGGCTGTTTTCCCAACCTTTGCCGCCATTGGACCATTTTTAAAAATGGTAAGCAAAGCATAGCACTGTGCAAACCTGCTAAGCTTAGCTTAGCAGTGCTTAAACTGGCTATGCTTAGCAATGCTTAGTGGTGTGCAAACCTGCTAATCTGAGCTGAGGGCTGCTTCATCTTGGATTACTTAGCAGCTCCCGACCCAGCTAAGCAGATCTGCGCATTGCTAAGTATTGCTAAACCAGGTCTTGTTTAAGCATTGTTTGGCTTGGCTTAGTAGAGGGCAAACCAGACTTTTACATAATAAATAAAATATATATTCACATGAATTTATGAATTGCTCATTAATGATTCTTTATTATTATATGTATGTATTTTACTGTACATGACCTAACCCTATGTACTTTAATTACATTATCTTGGGGTGTGACTGTAAGATATTGAACACCTGTGTGCAGCTGGGGATTTTCTCCTCATATCTCCACTGAAAATGGGCTTCTGGACCAGCTGGACTAACCCGGTTAACAAATATCACTAAGTATGTCGTTAAAAAAAATATTAATATATTGATTATATCAGATGTAAAAGCTGAATGGCCTTTCTGAGTATTCAAATTGTGCACCTACAACACATGAGGCTGTTACTCTAACCATTCAGCTGACATGGATGTGAAGATTTTAGCTATATATTTCTATATAGCTTTAGGTTATGTTTAAGCACTGCTGAGCGAAGTGTTGCACCATGCAAACCAGCTCAGCTATGATTAAACGCGTCCTTTTCCATTAAAATTAAATGCATCCAGTTTCTCTTTTTAGATGTCTGGCATGTGTTAATTGCTAAGTGCCACATCATGCAAACACAAGAGAAAAAAAATAATAAAAACAAAAAGGGGAAATTACATTTTGACATATATATTGCAGTGCAGTCTGCCACTTTGACAGTGTAGGAGGTTTGCTACCCATCTCCAGACACTGTAGCACACCTCCTGCAAAAAAAAAAAAAAAAAAAAAAAAAAAACTTGGAAAAGGAACATATTTAACTTTTATATTTCAGTGCCATCCTGCACTTTGACAGTGCAGGGGGGGGGGTGTTACACACCCCCTACACTGATTCAGTAACCATGTTACATGGCTCTCATTCAGTAGTGCACCTTCATTAATATGCAAGGTGCGCTGCCGAGGGAAAGCTGCAGACACGGCTACGGTATACTCCGTGTAGGGCTTGCACTATTCCTACAAGGGGATTATTAAATCTTGGGGAGTGAAAAATTATTAGATGAATTTCTTAAATATATAGGGGAGTCTACCACTTTGTTTTTAAATTTACATATAACTTCACATAAAAGAAGCTGAATTATTTACATGCAACAATACATACGTTAGAAAATAGCAAAAGGTGTAAATCTACATTGTAAAGGAAGGACATCTTTTCTGACTCATATTTATATTTTACTAGCAAACACCCTTTGAAGGAAAACAAAAGTATGGTAAAGGGTCAGTTTATTAGGGTGGCACGTATGGTATCTGAAGAAAGTAATGTGATACAGTGAAAAATAAGTTTCTGGAGAGAAAATATCCTGAACACATTAAATACTATTCTTAGTAAATAATATTTTAAATGAAGTCATACTACGTAGAACTATAAAATATCAACCGATATTGAGGAAAAGTATATCTACTCTTAATCAAATTACTAGAAATGATCACAATACCCATTCTAGTGAAAAGAAAGAAAGGGTGTTTTTGATGATGCACTTATTATGCATTATAATGCAGATGTAAAAATGATTAAAAGTATTATTTTAAGAAATTGGAAGATGTTTTCTAAGGTGTCAGATCTCCTGGGTATATTTATGCAACCTATAGCTTTTATATTTAGAAAAGGAGAGTATATGAAGATGATATTAGACATTAAAATACAAGGATCCTCAGAGGTAAAGAAAGCAGGTGCATACAAATGTTGATTTTGTAAGCAATGTCCCTACATAGCAAATGTAGTTCATGTTTATATTTCTGATAAACATAAACGTATATACAATAGTCAACATTATAATTGTAACAGTAGGGGCATTGTATATATTATTTTATGTAAAAGGTGTTCATCTTTCTACATAGGTAAAATGGAACGCAGTTTAAGAAAAATAATATATGAACACTTTTATGATATGAAAAGGAAAGAGGAAACAATGCTCTATACAGACATTTAATACAATGTAGAATGCAGATTTTACATTTTTGTGATAGAGGAGATACCTAAGGATTCAAGAGGTGGTCCATGCAAGACAAAATTGAATATACAGAACTATACTGGCAATTGCTACTTTAAGCCAATAGAAAACTGATGCTTAATTACAATATATCTATTACCCCAGTTTTAAAACTTAGGGCAGCTAGACTATGACAGTACTTAACAGAAGTGTGTTTAAAGTTTTCTGTTTAAATATTCATTTGTATGGAAGTATTTTAAGTTATATATATATATATATATATATATATATATATATATATATATAATGTATACATATTTATTTATTTATTTTACATTTGTTAACTGGGAAGGTCTGACTAGACACAAGTCCATTTTCAGTGGAGGTTTGGGGAGAAAAGCTCCAAAAATCACATGCATAACAATGTCCGTTTTCACAGTTACAGAAATATAACTTTAAACAGTTTACATCAAGTAAAAACTAGGATAACAATGGAAAAATACTGTACATGAAATAAGACTAGGATGTTTTCTAGAGCTTACATCAATAAAACAGGGATATCTACAGGAAAACATATGAAACAGAAAATGAAGCTAGTGTACCTAAGGGCAAAGTAGGTATGAGAAGATGATGTTAGACTAGCCTGGGGAGTCACAGTTGTAGATCCAGTTTGTTTAGAGGTAAATGTTTAGAGGTATTGTAGCTAAAATATTAGTGGACAGAGTGTTCCATATTTTGGCTATGAAATTTGGATATAAAGAGGGTCTTGCAGAGTTTTTGGGCTTAGTGACATGAAAGAGAGGTTTATTTTTAGAGCATAATACTCTAGTACTGAGTAAGAAAGTATGTTTTGTAATGCAGGGGTTTTGTTGGGGTAGTAGATAATCTTATGTGCTATTATATGCTGGTTATAAAGGAGAAGATGGGGAAGTTTAACCCAGCTGAGTTGTGTAAGGGGTGTGCAGTGGTGTGTTTGATGGGGACTATTACTGGCAAACCTTGCAATTTTATTATAGCATGCCTCAAGTTTAGATAATTATGTTTTTCTATGATTGGTGAGAATAGGAGAGGCATAAAGAAGTGCGTTGATGAGGTGGGTTTGTGCTATTTTAGCACTGATGGTGTTTGTGAGGAATTGTCTATTTCTGTAGAGTGCCCCAAATATTTTGTGAACTTTTTACGGTTAGTGAGATGTGAATGCCAAACTTCATATGACAGTCGATTCCAACTCCTAGGAGGTTTGTGTGGTTACTTGAGGAAATAGTTGTTTTATTGTTTGAGCTGATGGAAAAAGTGGGAGTGGAGGTGGAGTGGTTTGTAGCGTAGAATATGAGAAATTTGGTTTTGTTGGGGTTAGGTATTAGCTGAGAGTTAGTAAACCATTCTTCAACAGAAAGGAAAGTTCTTCGAGGGTGGGAGAGGAACAGATTAGTGTAGAGTCATCAGCATATTGGAAGACTGAGGCATGTAGAGTAGACGTATGGAGGTTATTAGTAGAGATGGAGAACAGTAAAGACCCAGGATAGAGCCCTGAGGAACACCCAGTGTTACTGGTAGTAGAGCAGAGAGTTCCTCTCTCCACTGTACTGCTTGTTGCTTATCAGACAAGGAGCTTTGAAACCAAGTCATGGTGGGTTTACTAAGATTGAGTTCTTTGAGGGAATTAATGAGTATCTTGTGGTTAACCATGTCAAATGCTTTGGAGAGATCCAAAAAGACAGCAGAGACATAGTTACCATTGTTACGGTGGCTATTTATTGTTTGGCAGGAACATATGAGGGCTGTTGTAGTGCTTTGATAAGGTCTGAAACCATGTTGAGTGTTTGTGAGGAGGTTATGGGTATTATGGCATTTCATGGGTTGGGTGCGTGTACACCTCTTGAGTATTTTGAACAGTGGTGAGAGTATTGCTATTGGCCTGTAGTTAGGTAAGTAGTTTGAGTTACTTCCTTTGTGGAGATGGATGATATAGGAGGTTTTCCTTATTTCAGGGACTAGGTTCTATGAAATGGAGTGGTTTCTTTCTAAGAATGTAAACAGGGAATGCTATGGCATCAGCTGATATTTTCAGAAATTCAGCAGGGAGTTTGTTAGCAGCTAGTGTGGTAGGTTTAAGTTTCCTAATGTGCTTTTTAATAGAGTCTGTAGAGACAGGATGTAGGGTAAAGCTATAGTTGTTAGCACTGTTGTGGGGTGGAAGATTGAAGGATTGACTGCTTAGTGGGTAAGCTAGAGTGAGAATGGATTCAGTGAAGAATTTACTGAAATGGGTGGCAGTACTGAGTGTGGTGTCAGTTATTTTTGGAGGCGGAGTACCTGATTTTCCAGGAAGGAGTATGCTGTTAATGGCGGACCAGAATTTTTTGGGAGTTATTTTGATATTTGTTTGTAAATTGTGGTAGTAGTTGAGTTTGTGTTTTTTGACATTTTTCATTGCCTTGTGTGCAGTTTTAGATGTGCCTGCTTATCTATGCGGGATCCAGTTTTGTGCCAGAATGCCCAGGCTTTATCTCCGGATTTCAGCAGGGCTCACATTTCTTTGCTCAACCAAGGGGAGACATTGACTTTCAATCTAATTTTTCTGGGTGGGGCTTGGGAGTTTAAGATATCTAAGAAGGTAGAGTTGAAGTACTAGACAGCATCGCCCAGGTTAAGGTTCCTGAGAAGAGTCCAGTTACATCTTTTTAGTGGTATGTTAAAGCTGGATGGGTTGAAGTTTTTCTTGCTTCATATTATCTAAGTAGTGGATTTTCCAGGTTGGTGCAGTGTCTAATTGTATATGTAGGTAAGTGGTCATTCATGATGTCAGGGAGGCAGCCAGAATGACTTATAAGGGATGATCTGTTTGCCAGAATCCAATCAAGTATTGATTGTCTGTTGGAAGTTTTTCCAATTCTAGTGGGGGAGTGGATAAGCTGAGAATATCTATGGAGAGTGATGAAGTTTGGAGGAGAATTGGAGTCACAGGTTGGCCAGTCAATGTTGAAGTCCCCCATTATGAAGGTTTCATGTTGGAGGAATTCAGAAGCCCAGTCAAGCAGGGTCTCCAGGGTAGCTGAGTTGCTGCCAGGAGGTATGTAGCAACCAATTATATTAATAGATTTTCTAGAGTTAAGTTTTAATTTTACAATTATAATATCTGCATTACCAAATGTAGGAGTGTTAATATCTATGCTTTCGACAAGTAGGTGTTTTTTAAATAGTATAGCTACACCACCTCCCTTTTTTGAAGCATGGCCCTTACATAGCATGTTATAGCCTGGTGCTAGGATCTCATTATTGGAGATTTCAGGTTTTAGCCACATTTCATTTAACAGTACTATATCTGGAGAGTATTGGGAAAGATTTGCATGAAGGTCATGGGCTTTATTGCTAATAATTTTAACATTCATGTTTAGAATGAGCAGGTCATTGGCTTGTCTTTGAAGCTGGAATCCATTGTGACATAGATTGCAACTGGGTAAGTGGGTATAATTAACAGATAGGCCAGGATTTGGATGTATATCACCATTGAGAGGTTGTCTGGTCGCTATTTGTATTTTTGTTCTTATGATGTTAGTTATGTGCGTATCATATTTTATGGATAGGTTATTGATATGGTATAGGGATGAGATGGGTTTACGAGTATGTGGAAAGAAGTGTATGTGTGGGATATGTGGGAAGAAGTAAGATGTGAGAGGTATTTTATTTGTTGTGTAAATGGTTGAGGTGGTATGATGGTGTAATACGTTGAGTGGGGTATTATGATATGAGGTGATATGTCCAAGCAGAACAAGGGTTGCTAGTAGTATTGGTTGAGAAAATGGTGTAGGTACTGGATGGAAGGGGTTTGTGGTGGTGTTGGGTGTTTTATTAGTAATGGGAAGTGTGAGTACTAGTGTTTTATGTGCAGCAGTAATAGTGTAGGGAGGAAGTATGGGTGTGAATGGTGGAGGATAATAATGTGGTTGTGGAGTAGTGATGTAATCACAGTGTGAGAGTGTGGTTGAAATTGTGTTAGGGGAGTGGCTAGGAGAGTATAAAGTTAATGGGAACAGGGGTGGGTGGGAATGGGGATAAGGTAGGGGAGCAGAATGAGCCCGAGCATAGCGAGGGTGAAGAGAGTGGGGCTACACCCTTGGATAAGATTTTGGCCAGAAACAATCAGTAAGCAAGTTATTTAATGCAGGCGGTATTTCTCAGTGGAAAAATAAAGGGTCGAGGAATTAAATGGAGCCCACTTCAGAAGACAATGGATTAGAAGCTGTGAAGCCTGAAAACAGTATTAAGGCCAGTGCAGCATGCAGTCAGAGAAGATAAAAAGAGGTCAGAGGGAAAGTTGTTAGAGCAGAAAGAGTTAGGGAAGCAGAGAGGTATGTGGGGGGGGGGGGGCTGGAGTGGTAAAGTAAGCCAGGTGGAGTTGGTCTAGTAAATCAGGAATATATAGCAGGATGGAGACTTAAGTAAAAGAGGCAGAAATAGATATGGGTGGAGGGGAGCAGGCAGCTTATTCTAGTGGCAGGGCAATTGCCATGATGTGTTGGTTTCTAAACAGAAAAAGATAATACAGCACAAATATAACAGTGGGAAATGTAAGCAGCAAAAGTCACAGGCTGTGTAGTTCTTTGCAGCATTGTGGCTTGCAAACATCTCGGTGTAGGAAAATTTGTGGAAAAGACCATGGAGTGACTACAGTGGTAGTGGTGTGGTTTGATCACTGGAGGAGTTTTCAGGCAATAAGTCGATAGTTCACAGGCTATGTAGTTCTTTGCAGCGTTCTGGCTTGTAAACGTCTCAGTGTCAGAACGACACTTTTGTGGAAAGACCATGGAATGAATAGAGTGGTAGTGGTGTAGTTTGGTCACTGGAGGAATTTTCAGGCAATAAGTCAATAGTTCACAGGCTGTGTAGTTCTTTGCAGTGTTGTGGCTAGCAAACATCTCGGTGTCAGAACATTGCTTTTGTAGAAAAGTCTGTGGACTGACTAAAGTGGTAGTGTGGTTTGGTCATTGGAGAATTTTTCAGGCAATAAGTCAATAGTTCACAGGCTATAGGTTTATAGGTTCATAGGTAGGTACTAGTCTATTGGCCCTAAGGCCTATATAAGCCTAGCCAAAAATGTACCCTGGCTTTCGTCACCCAAGAAAATTATATTCCTGTGTCCCAATCAAACATAGCCACAGAAGTGATCCCTGGGGTGAATTTCCTATCTTCCATCCAATCATCAAGATTTTTCTTGAAGTGTGCTAATGAGGAACTTTGTTTGATATAGATAGTTTGTTCCAGAATATGGGAAGTCTCTGGGACGGGAATTTATCCCTCCAGCATGTTCTGTTTATTGTGGTGACAAGGTTTAGGTCCCAAGAGCATGTAGCTCAGAGGGAATGGCATTTCTTTAAGTCACCAAGTCTTCACCAAGTGGAGCAGATGCAAAAGCTCTGGGTTTGACATAGCTTTGTATGTTAGGCAGAGATCACCTCTGAGTAGGCAATATGCGATGGAGTAAAGCTGGAGTTTTTTTAGATGGTCTGTGTAGGGCATCTGTTTGAGGCTGGTGATCTTCTTTGTGAAGTATTTCTGTGGCCTTTCCAGTTTTTGTAGATGTCTTGTGAGGTACATACCAAAAGGGGCACTGTATTCTATAATATGTCTAATGAGTGATGAGTAGAGGGGAACAATGACCTCTTTTTTCCTGGATGAGAAACCTTTTTTGATAAGGTGTGCCATGTAGAAGGATTTACTGACTACTGTGGCAATGTGATTATCAAAGGAGAGACTACTGTCCACCTCTGTTCCAAGGTCTCATCACACTTTTGATGTTAAGTAGACTACCATCTATGTGGTAGTTCATAAGTACAGAGTTTTTACCAAAAGAGTTGACAATGCACTTTTTGACATTGAGCTTGAAGCCATGGCTTTGACACCAGGCATCAGTCTCAGTGAGACCCATTTGGATGATATCCACATCGTTAGGGGTTTTGATTATGTCTCCTAGTTTGCAGTCATCTGCGAACTCCATTAGCTAAAGAACTTCTGTGTTAGCCTATACTTCAGAGACATAGATACCAAACAGGAGAGGATGCAGGACTGAACCCTGTGGTACTCCACTTATCACTTGTCTGAAGCTGGATTTGGAGTCTGCTACTTTCACATTGTGGGTTCTGTCAGTGAGCCAGTTGGCAACCCATCTTGTGACATAGGGATTTATAGCTAGTTTAGTGAGTCTATCTAAAATTCCAGAGTGGGGGATGGTGATGAACGCCTTGGTGAGGTCTAGATAGGCTATGTGAACCACCTTACCTTCAACTATGGCTTTGGTGACAACTTCAAAGAAGTCTTTCAGGTTTAGGAGACATGATTTCTCTTTTACAAAGCCAAACTGAGTGGGGTCCATAGTTTGGAGATTACCAATGTCATTGTTTATAAGTTCCATGATGATACATTCCATAGCCTTGCAGACCAAGGTCGTCAGGCTAATGGGTTGGTAGTTCCCGTGATCCATGGTGCCCCTCCCCCCCTTTGTGGAGTGTGATGGCCATCACTGTGCGCCATTCAGTGGGCCCAAAGCCTGAGGTAAGGCTATGATTGAACATGGTACATAGGTGGGGTGCCAGTTCATTCTGTAGTTCATGTAGAACACAGCCTGAGATGTTATTAGGTCCCATGGATGCTGTGTTCTTAGCTTTGGGAAGTGTGTTTTTTACCTGTGTAGCCCTGATTACAGGTACTTTGCATTCTTCCAGTATAGAGATGGGCCCTTTATGGGGTGAGAGTGGGGGTAAAGTTAGCAATGAACCTATCTGCCAGGATGTTGGCAATATCAGTTGGTTTTGTATATTTAGTGCCATTGTGCTGTAACTCAGAGCAGATCTGAGTGTTGACATTGAGATTCTTGACATAGCTATAGAATGCTTTGTGGTTGTCTTTAGAATCAGTGGTGATTTTGTTTTCATAACTAGCTTTGGAGGATTTTATGAGGGATCTCAGCTTCTTACTGAGGCTGACCAGGGAGTTCATCAAATCATGGGATTTTACTCTTTTTTGCAACAGTTTCTTTCTTCTGTTGTAGAGTTTGTTTATGGCAGGGGACCACCAGATTGGCTTCATTTTTTGGAGGATGGCATCTTGGTTCTGTTAGGGATTGTATGATCCATGCACTCGTGTAAGCGCTTATAAAGTGCATTTGTGTAGGATTCAGCAGTTGTACCTCTATTGTCCATCTGCATGGGTGTTGTGACGTTTGCCACTTCTGTCTTAAAAAGTGTGAAGTTGGCTTTGGAGAAATTATTTACTGTGGTTTCCCTAATGGGGGGTGGGGTCGGGATGTGGATGTCTAGGGTGATTAGCTTGTGGTCAGATCTGACCAATGAGAAATTGACCTCTGGTGTGGAACACCAGTTGCCCATGTTGGTAATGACCAGGTCTAGGATATTGCTGCCCCTGGTGAGGGTGTGGATAATTTGATCCAAGGCATTGGAATTTATGAATTCCAGAAAACGTTGAGCAAAAGAGTTGGTACATGAGTAGTTTTCCCAGTTAATGGTGGGGTAGTTGAAATTGCCCATTATTAGGGTGTTAGGTTGTACCCTAATATTTTTCAGTGTATCAAGAAATGAGAAGTGGAAATCCTGGGGCATGGTGGGAGATCTGTAGCAAGCTACAATTTGAATTGTGGTCTTGCCCAGAGTTAGTTGCACTTGGATAATCTCGGATGCATTATGCTGAGCAACTAGCCTGGAGGTGTGGATATCCTTAATGAATATGGACACGCAACCGCCTTAGTGTTTCGGTCCAGGTTAGGTGGCCGAAAGGTGTGGCATGAATTATAGCCTGGTAATGCAGGGGCGCTCTCTGGAGCCTTGAACCAGGTCTCTGTCACTGTACAGATGCTGATGTTCTCCATTTTAAGGAGTGCTTTGAGTGAGTGCATTTTGAGGTTTAAAAGTCTAGCATTGAGTAGCATTACTCTCAGATTTTGCTTGCTTGTACCTGTTATGGTGGTGAATTTGTTATTTGAACCTTGCCTAAAAAAGGCACTATAGGGGTGGCAAGAACCTTAGCCAGTATCCAGAATCCCAATGGTGACAGCTACAGGTGGCAAGAACCTTAGCCAGTATCCAGAATCCCAAGGGTGACAGGTGCAGGCCATCTCTGGCAAAGCATCGTGGTCTGTCGATCATGTCATCCCAGGCAGACAGATACTGAATCCCCTTAGAATGACACCAGAAGCTTAGCCAATTGTTGAAGTCAATCATTGTACTGTGGTATCATTCTGAGTGATGGGAGGATGATTCTCAGGGCTAGGGTCATACCTGCCTGGGCTACAAGATTGGACATCTCCTCCATATCTCCTTTCATGTAGTCCAGGGAGGTACAGCTCAGGTCATTCACACCAACATGGACAATGACAGAGTCATATTTGTACTTGTTGTGGAGTGACCTGAGTGCTTGCGTTATGTGGCAGATCGTGGCACCCGACAGGTAGCTGACAGTAACTTTCTCCTTGTTTAGCCTGATGAGTGGAACATCAGTGTGCTTGACTATAGAGTCACCTATGAATAGAGTGTTGGGTACATGTTACATGACTAGCTTGACTATAGAACATTTTGCAATAAACCAGTATAATGCACTGTTACAGCTGGTGAACTACCTCCAAGAATATACCATCAAGAAAAGTGTGGTAAAAACTGTTTGATTGTATCAGTGTCAACTTAAAATTCACTTCAGCATACAAACACTCCAACGATATAAGGAAACACTTCCATAACCTTACATTTAACCAAAAAAAAATACTCCAACAATAATAAACTATATAACATCAGCATTTTTATCCTACTATTAGGACTTCATCAGAAAAAAATGTAAATACACTCAACAGACCCATTTGAAACAGTTCTCGTACATATGTCACATCCATGCATATCTAATTGGATGATTGACAACAATGAAACACTTAAATGCACTAAAGTAAACGTTATTAATTCATTAATGTGTGTATAAGTGTATCTAAATGGTGAAATCTTCATGTTGTATATGTTAAAAATTACCCCAACATGTATGAAAGACCTATGATAAAACCTTTCCAAATTCTTCTGTTTCCTTTAAAGTGCCATAAATATAAATAAGAATATGGACTTACAATAATTAATTATAAAATTAATTAATTAATAAAATACGTTTTGGGTAATATCTGTTTCAAGTCATGTATCAATCCTATACAAGCAGTGTTAAGGTAAAAAAGCATTTATTTAAATTCCTCAATATCACAAAAAAAAACATCATATCTGAAAATCAGACCAGGTACCCTTTTGATATGAAGTAGCAACACCCTCCATTGTGCTAAATTGTCTCCACTGTTGAAAGTGTATAGGTACTTCTTAAATATATTGTAATCAGGTAAACATGAATAGAAATTAAAAGCAAGTATTATAAACAATATAAAACCTTATATGAAATGAATAAAATATGTAAATAATATGTAAATAAGAATTACGTATAAATATTAATTAAAATTGTAAATATATAAGTAAATATATCCTTGTATAGGATTGATGCATGACTTGAAACAGATATTACCCAAAACTTATTTTATTAATTAATTATTTTTTAACATATACAACATGAAGGTTTCACCTTTTATATACAGTTATATACACATTGATGAATTAATAAGCCCCGGGATTCATGAAGCTCGGCGCAAGGACGGCATTAGCCTTGCGCCGACCATGCAGCGTAGAGATGGTGTGGCAGCACCAATTGTATATTAATGAAGGCGCGCTGCCATAACGGCCACGTGCATAGGAAATGTGTACGAGTGCAGGGGGCATGTCCAAGCGCTGCACGGAGGCGTGAACATGTCGGCTGCATATGCACAACCTAAAATGCTGACAAGTAAAGCCTGCCTCTAATAGTAATCACTCCTGTCAGTGTCCGTGGATACTGAAATGTATGCAAAGCATCCAAGACATCATTGCGAACACCAAAATAAAAAGTAAACACAAAGGCACGTAGCTGAATACTGAGTCCCCGTCCCTCGAACAAAGATATTTAAAACCCCATGCCCGTATTCCATTGTAGTGTCACTAGTTATACCAAGTGGAAGCAAAACGAATCGTGTTAGCACGCCGCCAATTGCCAAGCCTAGCCCAATGGTTTGGGTTACCACCTGTCCTACATTGTGAGGGACAGTCCCCCTCTAGGCAGGTGTGTCCATACCAAAATCATAATAAATGTGAAATGTTCTGCGATAGTAGGACATAATTATGTCCCATATGTTATGTAATAGTCCCATACTGTATGTATGTCCATATATAAAATAGCAATATGCTACAAGAAACAGAATAAGCAAGTAAACGAAACAGAATAAGCAACTACACCGCTACAACAATAAAAGCTTATATGTAGGCATTAAACTAAAGTACTATCATTTGTAATGACAGTGGGTATGTGTTGGCCTGTAAACTCAGATGTGTGCCACGAAAATGTCCCATCCAGCTCATATGAAAAGGTGGCAACCCAACCAATGGTCAGAGCAATCGCCCAATATCTGCCCATTCGCGGTCCAAGTCGTCCTTGTCAGGATGGCCCATAGATGAATGGGTATTACCCGGGTCTACCTACCATGTCATGAAAGATAACTATTTGTGAGTACCTATGTGTGTGAAGTACAGCATGTGGATGATCTGAAATGCTAGTGTAGACCTCACAACCATATTGGTCCTAGAGATATGTAGTGTACGCAATGTGTTCTGTTGACTGTGCCATGGGCCATCAACTAGAGAAGGGATGAATGTTGTTTGTGGAATATGGGGGTGGGGGGTGACGGGTAATGTAATAATTCACCAAGGGGAGACTGGGTTGGATGCACAATAGGTGAACTGGAGGTCTACGAGAGAGCGGTGGGTGAAACAGGAAGATAACCAAAGAACAAATATACACATCCGCAATACAATCCCACAAACATGTGAACATTAAAATGTGCAATACACATGTACAGAAATGTTACCGGCACATACCCACATAATGGTCTGGCCTGAACTGAGCCATCTGACCCCAACACACCTGGATGCATAACTGAATACCCATCATCCCCTTCACAGCACACCCCCCCCTTCCTGAATGTCCACCAAAACCAGCCATACTCAGGCTGCTAGATAGGCGCGGCCATATCTGCACATAGTGACTCCTACCCATATCAAGTAGGCAATCTCACCCTAGGCAGTCTCAGGATTGCAAACTATGTATCCATTGCAAGTATAACCCTACCTTACAGCCGTAAAGCAAAGATGGTCATCGGTCCCCACAATTTTTGGATATCCCTCATGGGATATGTATCTGTTCTAAACATTAGACTTGGTGTCATGACACGATGTCCAGTCCTGTGTACATCTGGACACAAGATGTATGAGCAGTAGTTGTCCATAAGACTGCTCAGCATCCAACCAGTCCTGCAGAACCCACAACCCAGGATTAAACACCTGACCATGATGCACGTCTCCCCATGTGCATTATCGGGAATATATACCTTACACATTCACATAGTGGCAGTCAGATATAGGGTGCTTAAGGCACTTTGAAGCAGACATAAGTAAGGTTACCAACTGCCCCACCTTGCGAGGGATTAAACACCTGACGGTGATGCACGTCTCCCCACGTGCATTATCGGGAATATATACCTTACACATTTGCATAGTGGCAGTCGGATATAGGGTGCTTAAGGCGCTGTAAAGCAGTCATAAGTAGGGTTACCACCTGCCCCACCTTGTGAGGGACAGTCCATTTTTGGGACAATGGCAAATGTCCTGTGATTGCAGGAAATATGTCCCATATTTCATGTAACAGTTGCATAAAACAGTTATTTATGTAAAATACTCAAAGTTACAAGAAACAGATGAAGCAAACAAACTGCTACAAGAATAAGCATTCATTTAATATGTAAAGCTCTAACCTTTGTACTGATCGTGGGTATGTATCAGCCTGTAAAATTGGATGTGTGTCCTGAAAATGGCCCGCTTTGGCCATATGAAAAGGTGGCAACCTGAGACGTAAGCAGGTATGCAAGCGAGTACGCGCAACGGTAGGTGGCGGTGATTCAACAGTATGGGAAATGTAAATGAGCATGTAGGTGTATATGCATGTGTATGTACAGACCAATATACACACACACACACACACACACACACACACACACACATATATATATATATATATATATATATATATATATATATATATGTGTAGATATGAAGAATGAACATGGTCACAATATAGGAAATCCCTGTAATAGTTAGTGCTGTTATATATCAGGATGGTCAGAGGTGAGCACACCCCTGCATCCCCAACCACAGGTAGGACGCTAAAAGTGGAACAAATTATCTCCCCTTGCTAAGTTTGACTTTCAACTAGATACAGGGCAGTCCCAGTCCCCAGTCAGACAAGCCTAAACCCGGAAGACCATATGAACACCCTGTACCCAATATATATATATATATATATATATATATATATATATATATATATGTATATATATATATATATATATATATATATATATATATATATATATATGAAGAAAGGACTTTGTAACAGTAAAGCATATACAAGGGATGTGAAGGGAATCAAGAGCAATGTTGGTATTATATAGTGCTTTCAGCGTATGTCATAAAAAGCTGCCCAGGAGTGAGCAGAGCACCGCTACTCACAACACAGACAGGGTATTACCAGTGGGAGTAACATCATTGAAATGCTAGGTCTACTTTACACACAGACGGAATGTAGTCCCATGCTGTGACCTCCAAAAACTGGGAAGCGCAAATGGACATATTCCACAACCGCAGGAAAGGCACGTATGTGCAAATATACATGGCTGGAGACCCTGTGAATGCACGAGGTGGGAAAGAATGTGTGTAGGGCCCCAAAAGCTCTGGTGAGGGAAATGTGTAAAGGTGTGTCATGGCTGCGATAACAAGTGGATAATGGATGTTATGCATGTGAATATAACACAGGTGGGGTGGAGGAACTATGGGTATGCAATTATGGATCCAGGCATGCCAGGGTTGGATGGGTTGGATGGGCCAGTTCTAATAGACCACCCCGTGGAGGTCAACTAGGTCGTAATAGGTATATATGCATACTCACATGCAGACAACAATAAATGTTGACGTACACATTTTGTAACACATGCATTCCATTTGTTGACATAAATAATAGGAATGTGCCCATGCAAACATCAACAGTACATGGAATAATAGGCTGTGCAGAAGAGGGGCGGTTCAAAATCATACTATCACATTCCAATTACCATCAGTAAGCTGTACATGAACATATAGCGACATCTGTCTGCTGTATAATATGCTACATACCGATTACAAGATAACTGGAGTGTGTCGGTGTTATAATGAATAAGGCACTAGTATGCTGGTGAAGCTTATAAACACCATTACGCATGTGTAAGTGCATATGAGCTGGGAATGTATTGACACACTGATGTACATATATATAATCATATATATATATATATATATATATATATATATATATATATATATATATAAAACAGCAAGATATGAATATACATGTATGAATACATATGCAGATATGTCTGTATGGGTACCTATCAGTTCACCGACATGTCAGAACATCGACACTCACATCTTCGACGCCAAATCATCGACAGGTCATAACATCGATGTTTCAGGTAAGCGATCTTCCCCCTCACAGGACCCATGGTAGCACTCGTTTCTCTGTTACAACACGTAAGGTTTACGTCATTATTTACAATTTACCCCAACAGCGTTGTCCTTACCTTCGTAATAGTGAAACGAGTGCTACCATGGGTCCTGTGAGGGAGAAGATCGCTTACCTGAAACGTCGATGTTATGACCTGTCGATGATTTGGCGTCGAAGATGTGAGTGTCGATGTTCTGACATGTCGGTGAACTGATAGATACCCGTCTGTATATATTAATGTAAATATATATATATATATATATATATATATATATATATATATATATATATGTTACAGTAAATATACACATGTATATACCTAGGTTATGTTACAGCAGTTACGGGTAACATGTTTAGACTGGGCATATGTTGGTGGGAGGTCCACTCAACAAACGTCTACTTACCACACCCCCAGCTAGGCTGGTGAGACATACTGACACACAATAAAGGTAAATACAATACTGCTTCCCAGACCACCGTCAGAAAACTACCAGTGGGAGAGATCTACAAAGTCTACACTTTAAACATGGACAGTGACGCCCTTGCAGGACACCAAAAATTTGGTGCTTTCAGCAAATGGGAGTAACACAGTTACGACCAGGATGTAGCTGTACACAGAACAGTAGGTTGGGCAAGCCTGATAACACATGGATTGACACAACGTATGACATGTGCCCTAACACAGGGAGAGTGGGCAGTGTGTAGGGGTGTGTTCATATCCCACCTGCATCCACCTGCATCCACAGTAAGGATGAGTACTGTAGAGTAGTGGCAGGTGGAGGAACTATGGGTATGCGATTATGGGGATAGGCGTGCAGGTATTGGCTGCCAGACACGTATTAGGACCGCCCCGTGGGTGTAAGTAATATTTCAATGTGGGTATAGCAGACGCCCATACCTTCCAAACCGTAAGAGCACATCTACTGGACAGTCTATAAACCATTGGGGGGAATACATAGGGACCATATCATTGAACTGTCCCCGATTACCAGGGACGTCCATGATTACGAATCAGAATCTTAACACAGTCCCAACTAAACCATCCCAGAACTAGTGATTTTAGGAGGAAAGGTGGCAAAATACACGTTATGAATAATGGCAACATGTAAGAGTCATAAACTGCATGCACCTCAGACAATGTGTATGAATACATATGTGCTCTGTGTCCGTCAATGTGTTAGGTTAATAGCACCAACCTTCTAAATGTGTCCCTGAGGTCGTTATGCAGTGTCCCTGATTCAGTGTTTATTCTTCCCCATTTGTATGAAAGGTCTGATAGTGAGAGAAAGCGCATGTTCCGCCGACTACCTTAGAAAATTGATAGAATAATAGGTTTGGGGTTGCCACCTGTCCACCTTTGCGAGGTACACTCCCATGTGGGCAGTTGTGTCCTGCATAATAACTGTAATTAAGGCAAATGTCCTGTGATTTAGGGCAAAGACTACCTATATTGTCTGTAGTAGTAGCATAAAACAATTATGTTCCTCTGAAACACCTAAATGTTACAGGTAACAGTATAAGCAACTATAATGCTACAAGAGTAACCTTTAATTTAGGCAAAACAGTGAAGTATACCCCTTTCTATTGGCTGTGGGTGTGTTGCCCTGCAAAGTCTGACTTCTCTACATACAGGTCCTATAGGGTTGCCACCTTTCCAAATGGCCTGAGTGGGACATGTTCTATAGAAATGTCAGACATTCCAGGACTAAATATACCTACAGCCGTGCATAGAACAGGATTACACTTATTTGCACAAATAAAAGCTTAATCTAGTTGCATTTGAATTGCTTATGCTAATTCACATAACATATAGAAGTGTCATATATAAAATAACTGTTGTATGCAATTATTAATGAAACGTAGAATATAATAATGTCCTGTAATCTGGACATGTGCTATGTCTTGATTATTTTCGCACTATCCCTCACAAAGTGGGGCAGATGGTAACCCTAAAGTCCTACCTTGGCCAATTGAGAAGGTGGCAAATCTATAATAGGTATGCGCTACCACAACCCAACTACTCATTTGTAATGCAGGGTCTCTGTTCCCAAGTATCAGCCAGATGGGAGCAGAGTGTATGCGGAACACACAAATATGATAAATTCACTGGACAGGCCGCTGATTCCGTAAAGTCGAATGCCATACCGTCGCCTAATGGGCAGCCATTCCCAATACTGTAGTCATGTAGTCTGATGTGATAGGCATTACAAGGTGGGAGCAGATTGTAAGAGGAACACACAATTATGAATGATTCACCGGAAAGGCCGCTGATTCCGTACAGTCAAACGCCATGCAGTTGCCTAATGGGCAGCCATTCCCGATACTGTAGTCAGGAGTGGCTGTAGGTCAACTGGTGCCCTAGGCAGAGGGCACAATGGCACCCCCCATCACACCACCCTGTGCCCCCATCCTGGTCTACCTACACCAAATAAATACTGGTAATTTGCCCCCACTAAAGTGGTGCCCAAGGCAGCTGCTTAGTTGGCCTATGCCTAAGGCCGGCTATGACTGTAGTCATGTAGACCGATGTGATAGGCATCACAAGGTATGCCTAAGAGGAGCACACAAATATGAATGATTCTCCAGACAGGCCACTGATTCCGTACAGTCGAACACCATGCCGTCGCCTAATAGGCAGCCATTTCCAATACTGTATTCATGTATTCCGATGTAATAGGCATCACAAGGTGGGAGCACATTGTATGAGGTACACACAAATATGTTTGTGTGACTGGACAGACCGCTGATTCCGTACAGTCGAACGCGATGCCGTCGCCTAATGGGTGGCAAATCCTGATACTGGAGTCATGTAGTACGATGTAATAGGCATCACAAGGTAATATTGTGGTCCTCGCTCACACCCAGGGGCATGAGTGACAGATGCAAGCACCAATGCCGGTGCATTAGCAAGTGCGGGATTGAGCGGGTGTAAGTGTATTTGGCTGGCAGTATGCGAGTATTGCTTTGGTTAAGCAATGTATAGGCTAACCAAGCGTAGGATGCTGTAACCAGAAGATATCATACAGCACAATCATTCAACAGTATAATGTATCCCATCATGTAGATGTACATGTGAGTGTTTACGTCCAACATATAGGTACATACATATACAGAGATGTATCAGGGACATACCATGTGGCAACAAAGCATTACAAACAAATGAAACAGGAAACACCAGTGACACCTGTATTATGTAGTGGTGTTGCTCTATGTGATCACAAGACTCTCTCAGACAGACATGTGTCAGTCATACATGCAAATAGTTGTACATTGGCCGTATACATCATTCTGTGCATGTAATGTACATTAACACAACAGTACCTGTCCAATCATTATGTGTGAACAGTACTCCTGCAATGTGCTGTGTGCAACATCATCATGATAAATGTAAATGAGGAAACCATAGAGGGACCGGCAGTGTTTTGGGTAGAGTGGGGTCATCCTCCTCATGTGTACCTGGACCATGTAGGAGTGATGTCCATACCAGGACCGTGCACCTGAGGGACAGTGGTGAGGATAACAGTAGTATGTTATGATGCATATTACAAGGGTTTCATGTGTCCAGTGAGCATGTGTGTGTAATGGACAGTTATGTATAGGGCAGATGGTGTCCTAGGAGCCGAATGGCCTTATGTGTCCATAGGTGAGGGTCAAATGTTGGGGAAGGAGTGTAGGTATGGCCGTGGAGGATAGGTAGGAGCACAGAAATGACAGCATACAGGGCTGGTATATGACACATGTGGGGGGGGTACACCCTGGATGGGGATGGGTCTTCGGCATTCAAAAGTCCATGGGAACAGTGGGATGGAGATTTCCAGCCATGGGCAACTGCCACTGCACCTACACAGCTGTAAAGGAGGCAGTGCTGGGGGCTGTCCAGGAGGGGCAGCATCACCCAGTAAATGTGACACTCCACCCTTGAACTGGCGTATCTGGCTTTGTAACTCCTTAGGGACCCACATATATAACATGTCCGGGACCACATGACAGCAGATATGTACCTGTCTTGTCCTGCACCCAAGGGGGACATGCTCCATCCTCAGTGTTAGTACCACCAGAAGGTGGTGCAGAGCCAACAGAGGTTGATGTTAATGCTGGGCCCCAGATGTGCTGCTGCCCGGTGCCATGCTCAGCTGAAGTGGGACAGGAGGATCTGCTGGGACCTACCAACCCAGTCAGCCTATGGTGCTACATTTTAAACCCACATATGGCTTAGTGATAGACAACAGCATACAGGATTACCGACGACAGTATGCATAGATATCACCAGCAACCCAACACAACAGATGGTATACATTTGCAGAGGAAGCACAACACATGCATATATACCGCATGGCAACTGTACAATGTGTAGTAGATGTGTGACCGCAGCTATGAACAGTTGCCTATCATTGGCTTGTCACTGGGAATCCCACACAGTGTCAGTCATACCACTGTCTCATGTGACACATGTCCAGTCAGGGATGCGATGGCAGTAACACATCCCTATCATCATGTGCTGTCTGCAATCCCCACACCATGCTTCTGCTGTGCACAGAAGTGTGTTCAGTGTGTAACACAGGAAACAAATGGTTGCACACACTGACCTGTTCACAGATGGCCCTACAGATGGGGTTCCCTCATGAACAGAGTACTGTCATGTCTGTATTTTAACATGCAGAATAGCCATTACCACACACATGTTAAACAGGCAGTAGTCGCAATGCAGCATAGCTACACTTACATGCTGTAGTTGTGTGGCACATCACCCTCCTGTCATTAGGCTATTTCCCACTGCAGAAAATGATTGAGGTACATCCAGATATCATTTGCAATGCCGTGTCAGAACACCAAATCCAGGTACCACTCACAGCGACTATCATGGCCAGATAATAACATGTTTTATCATGTGGATGGCTATGGGAACACCATCACAGCTGTACCACATGCAATCAGCTATAGGAGGACTGCAATAGGTGCAGAGGCCATCACCTGCCATTTCCATCTGTTACAATACACATGCTGCTGCTGTGCAGGTGTACACCTTCACATCCACCAGAGAGTGTGTGTGCGGGACAGGCAATGTACACCAGGGAAGGGCTTGGAGACTTAACCATATGCATCATTTGCCACACACTGAATAGTACAGGGGCAAACCCCTGACTACTCATTACTATTGCATGTGCATGACGTTACTATATGTGCCACAGAGGTGGCATGTTGCAGTGCTGTAAGAACATGTGTGTAGGTGAGTGAGTGCCATCTGCAACAGATATAGTAGACATACATTAGGTGTGGCACACATGTCAGTCCACGTGAACGGATGCCATTGTCACCACAACCACACTCTAATGGGCACGCATTGACACCTTTGTCAGGGCGGCAAATACACAATGTAACTACTTAGTTTGCCACACCGTAGTAATACACAGGACCACATGCACCACAGGGGATATCTGGAGGTTCTATGGGCTAGGGCATGTGAAAGTGCTTGACAACTGTTGGTATGCCGACGAGGTTTATACTGGGAGTGACTGTGGTTGGGAGCATTACAACCCACATGCAGACACAGGGTGCCAGTACTGTCATGCAGGTATGCATTGCTGCACGGGTGTGTAGTGTTTGGCTGTACAAGATGGCTGTACAAGGCTGGGTGAGGGGTAATCCTTGCCATCGCTTCACCTGACAATGGTGTGCAGTGCATGGGTGTAGTGTCTGCAATGTCCCACACAGATGGGTACTGCATTATCTGGCTTGACATCCTGGTTACCAATGTGTAGGGCCATAGCTTTGCAATGCATGCCATGTCTGTGTTTGATAGTCCTGCACATGGACATTGCCTGGGATGTGTATGTACCACAATATTGTACAGTGACATGTACAGGTGTACCTCGTTTGGCAGACACATGTAGTGTACACAGACTGTTATACCCCGATATGCCAATACTGGCCTGGTGTGGCAAAACCTGCTTATAGTGAGCAGGTCGGCCCTGCACCTGCATGGATAGAATGGACAGGTGTTCCATGGTGTCAATGGCATGGGTCCATACAGTGCACATGTGTACAGCATTGTCTGGCCTTAGTGGATCACATATGATGACACCACATATGTTGCAGCCATTCAGTGTTGAACATTGTGAAGGTACAATGTCCACATATATGTGCCTATTGTACCGCTGTACAGGGTGCCATGTCCTCTGCAGGCCGCTGCGGTCACACCATGCCTACTATCTGTCCTCCATATGCATGTTACTAGCAACATAGTGGGATATCCTAGGCAAGGTTGTATGTGCATGGCACATGTGTGCGGGACATATATCGGGTACTAGTACAGCTGCATACTTAGTTCACCAGCCCTTTTGCCAGATGTATGGGTATGGCTTGCCAACACAGTGCTGTGTCTGACTGACAACTGTACTCCTCGTGAGGTGGCCAATGTGTCATAATACGGATACTATATAGGAAAACTACAAAACCCACTCCCACAAATGTCCAATGGTAAGACAATCATGTCCACCTCTACACAGGCTCTGACAGACAAACACACACTTGCCATGTTCTGTATACAAACCCCTATCGTATCACACTGCAGCAACACACGTTTAGGGCATGCGTTACAGTGAATACTACAAAACACTGTACTTGTCTCATGCAGGCAAACACACACAGTTGGCATATCTGGGATTAGAACACCGACCTAACTACTTTATTACACTACAGCATTACGCAGTTACAGAATGCGCTACTGAGATTACTGGGACACAGCACTCCCAGAGGTGTATTTGTAGATGGGTGACATCATCGGCCATGATAACGGTGGGTATAAGAACTGTATGGAGCGTGAACAGTATAAAAGCATTACTCATTCCTCAGGCAAATGGGGACACACAGACATGGCAAGTGTGGGACTAGAACAATGACCTAATTACTTTATTACACTACAACATTACGCAGTTACAGAATGCACTACTGAGATTATTGGGACACAGCACTCCCAGAGGTATAGTTGTAGATGGGTGACATCTTCGGAGTTGCTAACGGTGGGTATAAGAAATGTATGGAGTGTGAGCAGTATAAAAGCATTACTCAGTCCTCATGCAAACAGGGACACACACACACACATGGCAAGTGTGGGACTAGAACACCGACCTAACTACTTTATTACACTACAGCATTACACAGTTACAGAACACGCTACCAAGATTACTGGAACACAGGACTCCCAGAGGTGTATTTGTAGATGGGTGACATAATCAGCCTTGCTAACGGTGGGTATAAGGAATGTATGGAGTATGAGCAATATAAAGGTATTACTCATTACTCAGGCAAATGGGGAAACACACACACACACACACACACACACACACACACACACACACACGCACACACACACACAGCAATTGTGGGACTAGAACACCGACCTAACTACTTTATTACACTACAGCATTACGCAGTTACAGAATGCGCTACCGAGATTATTGGGACAAAGAACGCCCAGAGGTGTATTTGTAGATGGGTGACATCATCGGCCTTGCTAACGGTGGGTATAAGAAATGTATGGAGTGTGAGCAGTATAAAGGTATTACTCAATCCTCAGGCAAATGGGGAGACACGCACAAACACACACAGACACACACACACACACACACCAAGTGTGGGACTAGAACGCTGACCTAACTACTTTATTACACTACAGCATTACGCAGTTACAGAACATGCTACCGAGATTACTGGGACACAGCACTCCCAGAGGTATATTTGTAGATGGGTGACATCATCGACCTTGCTAACGGTGGGTATAAGAAATGTATAGAGTGTGAACAGTATAAAGGTATTACTCAGTCCTCAGGCAAATGGGGACATGCACAAACACACACACACACACACCAAGTGTGGGACTAGAACACCGACCTAACTACTTTATTACACTACAGCATTACGCAGTTACAGAACATGCTACCGAGATTACTGGGGCACATCACTCCCAGAAGTGTATTTGTAGATAGCTGACATCATTAGCCTTGCTAACGGTGGGTATAAGAAATGTATGGAGTGTGAGCAGTATAAAGGTATTATTCAGTCCTCAGGCAAACGGGGACACACACACACACACACACACACACACACACACACACATGGCAAGTGTGGGACTAGAACACCGACCTAAGAAATGTATGGAATGTGGGCAGTGTAAAAGCAATTTAGAGTCCACCAGCAAATGGGGACAGACATACACACACACACGCACACACACACACACACACACACACACACACACACACACACACACACACACGCACACACACATGCGCCAGTGGCAGGTACGGAACACCTGCCTATTTATAGATTACTATTACAATACTACATACTTACGAATCGTGCCACACAGACTACACATGTCAAGGCTGTCATTATGACCATCTGGGAATGCGAACATCAACAGGGATGCTGGCAGTTAGGATGTACATACCTGTGAACCTGTGTGTTTAATGTAGGAATCCATCCTGACCTGGAGTATGCCCATCTGTGGAATGGATGACTACTACCACTATACAGGGTTACAATGGCCATGCCCATACACAGAGGCACATAACTGACAAAAGGTGTCACTGGGCATGCTCACACACTTAGTAGCACAGTGCTGTTTGGAACGCACTATTTGTCCATCTACACAAGGATATACTGGGCATGCTCATACTCTTAGTAGCACAGGGCTGACTGGGATGCACTCTGATGCTAAACACGGAGGGCCACAGTGGCCATGCTATTACAGGTAGATGTAAAGAACACATTGTAATGGGCTGTGGTGTTAGTAGTTGTCATTACTAGCAGGAATGCTGCTCTACATATATTTGACACCGGTCTTTTACACAACATCAGCTGCCATTCTGGGATGACATAGCTAACAGTAGGCAGGCCTTTGTCACATATCACATGCATCTATGATACAAGGGAGTGTGGGTATTACACAAGTTGCATCCGCCCACACAGTGCCATTCCAAGGCAAATGTCCTAAACAGAGGTTAACTCCCATACACCTACAGGACAACTGCATTGTCTTCTTATGCTAACCAGTGCTAAATGTGTAGCATCCATATTCACAGCTGGCCACTTTAGATCCAACAATGGGGAGTACTAACATCTGTGTAGTAAGGAACACCTGGCTGATGTCTCTGTAGTGCACAATAGCACTACCACCATATACCTCAGAACCTAGCACTACCATCATATACCTCAGAACCAGACATGTGGGCCATAACACAGGTACGGACCGCTCCAGTTGGTGTACCCATATACATAAAGGCCACTCACATGTACTGACTTGTCCCCCCATGAAAGACATCACAGACGAGCCATGTGCAGGACACAGTGTCACATGCTGCATTCTAGGATGCAAACTGCAGACACCACCATGCCCTTGGACCACCAACACGTAACCATACATGTTGTATGACATAGACAAGTGCACCACCATGTGACTCTTGACCTATGTACTGTACTAAGCTCTACATCAACTGTAGACAGTACACATGTACTGACACAGTTGCATCATGTGTTATGCAATGCAATGATACCGCTGTCTGTGACCAGGTCAGCTGTATACATATGAGGGGCCCTTGGTACTTTCCGCCATTAGCAGATGTCTGTTGCTGTATACCAGTACACACCCTTATGTATGGATATGACATACATGTACCTGTCCTGGGTATGTACATGCCACACACACAGCATACCTCTAAATAGCATAGCTGTTGTAGTCCTTTGTGCAAACAGGTGGCTACAGCCATTTCACACATGCTCTGGTGCTAGTAGTTGTCATTGTTAGTGGGAACACTGCTCTACATATATTTGACATTCCCTCTGTACTGGTCTCCATTCATATCATACAACAGTCCATGTGTCATATATGTCATTACTCATATCCACCAATTGTAATGCCTAAAAACATGACCAAATGTCAGGATTGTAGGACCTACACACCTGTACACATAGTGTTGTGCATTCAGATAACATGCGTGTGCAGCTGCTGATGTATGCAGGTGGCGTGTATCCTAGTACATCATGCAGCTGCAATGCAGCATCAACACTGCCAACTGTATATGGTGATATGCTGAATGTACAGAAAGATGTACCACAAGTATGGACAGATGTGCTGAAATAATTAAGTGGTGGGGCATCTTTGCAGATGGATGTTTTCTGTGGACAGCTCACAGGTGTGTCACAAGTGGTCCTACAATACCCTGTGTAACCGGAAAGCAATGGTTTCATTAATTGAAGGACATAACACACAACTTAGACAGCAGTCAGGGTGACAGTGAAGGTAAATCACTTGACACCTGTGAATAGATATGACGTCCCTATTGCATATATCATCACTGTTGGCACAGGAAGCATCAGTACAGTTTGTAAAGCATGCAATACTGCTGTACATCTGGCATACATAACATGAGCTAGGCAGGTCTGAGATTCACAGTACTGGCATGTGTGGTTGCGTGTGTGTCCATATATATCACGTATTGTGGGGAAAACATCTCAATTGTTACTCACTCTCCTGTATACTAGTGTACACATCTCTACAGACTGCAATGTAGAAAGCAGGACATAGGCAGGGGCATGTATCTCACACATGTGAGGTATCTGTATGTGCATGATATAGGTGTATTAATTACTAAATGCCACAGTGTGTCTATGTAGGGCTGACTGGTCCCTGGGGTGAGGATGTATGTTACCATACTGAACTGATAAGATCCCTCCCACCATCCAGGCAATGCATTCTACTATCCATGTTGATGTCCCCGTTCTTAGGCCGTACAGATTACCAGTACATGTGTATTCTCTATGGTGCATCATGTAGGTGCACAGTACTGTAATGATGATTTGCACATAGGCAGGGGTCCTCATCCCACCAGTAGCAACTGTGTATGAGTGTGTGTTACTGTGTCGGTGAAGCCGTGAGTGTGTGTGTGTGTGTGTGTGTGTGTGTGTGTGTGTGTGTGTGTGTGTGTGTGTGTGTGTGTGTGTTACAGTGTCACTGAATACATGTGTGTCAATACCTGAGTGTGTGGGTGCAGTTTTGTGTTGGCATCCTGTCATGGGAATATGTATTACTGATTCCCATTGATGCATTACACTTCCCACTGGCCTCTACCCTTGTAATCAGTTAGACCACTCTCTTACCTCACTACTCCATGTAATTGTACCTGTGATGTCACCCTTTATGGATGTCATGTTTATGGCCACAGTAGCTTAATACACAGCTATCATGCTCTTGGAATGGTAGACGTGTTTGTAAAGTGGGACATTCTCACTGGTATGTGGCAGCTACACAGTGAATGCTGGTATATTCATACATACCTGTGAGTAGTCCACATTGACATATGGGACACTTAACTGCAAACACTGATATCCACCGGCACGTGCGATTAGACCTGAAGAAGGACAGCAGAACATCATGACCAACATGCATTTACTGTTGTTACACAAGACACATACTGTTAACAGTATTGTACACCTGTACTACATGGTATATCTGCTGCCTGTCAACAGTCCTCAACATTTGTAAACTACACATATCATCCTAGTCTGTTCACCCTGTGCATCAGACCATATGAGCATGGCCCTGCACTGATGGTGTGGATGTCAGGGATGTGGCACAGGCATCATCATATGCACAGGGTGTTAATGTTTGCCGGAGGCCTAGGCTGCACTGTTGTTACACAAGGCACATACTGTTAACAGTATTGTACACCTGTACTACGTGGTATATCTGCTGCCTGTCAACAGTCCTCAACATTTGTAAACTACACATATCATCCTAGTCTGTTCACCCTGTGCATCAGACCATATGAGCATGTCCCCGCACTGATGGTGTGGATGTCAGGGATGCGGCACAGGCATCATCATATGCACAGGGTGTTAATGTTTGATGGAGGTCTAGGCTGCACTGTTGCTACACAAGATGCATACTGTTAACTGTATTGTACACCTGTACTACATGGTATATCTGCTGCCTGTCAACAGTCCTCAACATTTGTAAACTACACATATCATCCCTGTCTGTTCACCCTGTGCATCAGACCATATGAGCATGTTCCTGCACCAATGGTGTGGATGTCAGGGATGCAGCACAGGCATCATCATATGCACAGGGTGTTAATGTTTGCCAGAGGCCTAGGCTGTACCATTGTATGACATCATGTGTGTGGGTTTGGGCCTTTGATCTAATTGGGTGTGTGTGAACGTTATGCATGTATGTGTTGCGGTGCTCTACATATGTGTCCAGTGTGTGTGTGTATGTATGCACACAGTTCTCCCATGTGTCTGGCCTACACAGGGGTATTATTGACAGTTGCAGACTGTACAGGTGAGGTTTTACAGTTCACGGTGTCCAGCCACGGACATTTGACATGTGCCTGCCAGGGGTTGCACGGGCACTACCAGACAGAGGTGCAGATTGGGTACTGTCTGATGTCACTTGTCCACTGGAACCGTGTCCCTGTTGGGACCATACCAGGCCATGTGCACGTGGCCTGCTGTATCATGATGTGGACAGCACAGCACCAGATGCACTGTTGCTGTTACCGCCACTATGGGAGCGGGCATGTGAGGTAGCTCATACATGTAGACCTGACACAGGTGATGTAGCAGGGATACATCCACGTGCCCGATGCCTCACTCCTACCAGATGTTCCAACACAGACAGGTAACTTTCACGGATTGTCATGCCATGGTCATGGACTCCAACCATGTCACCCAACCGTCTATCCAAAGCATCAGCAATCTACTGTTGAGCATTTACCATTGCCTGGATGCTGTTGTTTAAAGAATGGCAGCAGCCCTCTGTAGCCTTTGATCTTCTTTGTTGTGCCATTCAGCACGTGCCTGTGCCTCCATTACAGCCAGAAACATGCATCTGGTGACACCAGCTGCTGCGCTCTGTCATGCAGGAGCATGTTGGCCAGAGGGCCTCCTATGAGCAGCACTGGCCACATGCCTGTGTGGGGCACCACCAGTAGTTTGGCTGACACCATGGTGTGCAGGCACACCTTCCATTGCCCCCACACTTTCCTGTTCCAAGCTACCATGCACCAACTGTCCTTCCTCTATGGCCACTGGTGATGGGGTATGTGCAGGTGTGGGATCTGTGTGCAGGGATGAGGTGAATATAGATGGAATGGCAACCAATGGCACAGTTTCAGCCCCTGAAAACTCTGCCTGTGTCCCAATCATACGTTCATCATCACTGCTAGAGTCTGTGGGGACACTAACATCTGATGTACCGCAGGAAGGCAATGCACCTACATCACCTGTGAGGGCAGACAAGAACTGTACATTACAATCTATACAATAGACACACACACACACACACACGCACACACGCACACACGCACACACGCACACACACACACACATGCATGTGATATGACAGAAGGCATGCAACATGCGTGTGATACAGCAGACGGCATGCAGCACAGACAATAATAGTGGTAATTATCATACATCCCTGGGTTGCACACAACAGCATGCATGCGTCATAGCAGATGACATGCAAATTAGACGATCATAGTAGTGGTTAGCATACATCCCTGTGTTATACCATGTGGACCAGCACAGGTTAACAGTACACCTGCCTGATGTGTGGCATATGACCTTGATAATCACATGTAGTATGACATGTGATCTGCTGACATGTGCTATGACATGCATACATGTTTAACACAATGGTGTCCTGTCAAATATACAGTGGGGCAATGGTGTACCAATTCACTGTTGTCTGTCCACCCTACAGATATACTGCAAATTTAGCTGATGTGCATGACCATTGCAGGGAATCATGAGGCATCTCTAGTGCTATACAGTGAGAGTTACAGACAGGGTTCATAGCCATGACTGTGTTCAGATACAATACATATATACTGTGGAATGTGACCCACGTCACTGAGGTGTATATACACTAAACCATGATGTGGAAGTTGTGACAGAGGTCACTGATGGGTATATTGATGACACCCCTGCACATCTGCAACCATATTGCTACAGACTGGCAACTATGGCCAGACATGGTGAACATGTCGGTACACCATGTCCCACATGACATCTGTGTACCACACACACACATACGAGGAGCTAGTATGGCATTTATGTCCAACACCAGCAATGGGAATGTACTGTATCTGTGGCCTTATGTGGATACTGTACAGGTAATTGCTGTCATGTTGTAACACCCTCAAAATGTTCAACACATCTTATGTGGTGGATTGATGTTACGCCTACACAAGATGTGCACAGTCCTGTAGGATGTCTAGTGTTCCACATCTACATTATGACCATTATACAAAGGCCATGGTTGAACCATGTGTAGCCATTGTACGACAGGGTGTACACACAAGCACAACACATCTACTGTGTGTGTTGCTCCATGTCTCTGGCCATCCTCCATGGCCATGCGTGTACATGCGTTGTCCAACTTATTGTGATGGGCATCTATTTCACATGTCTGTGTTGTCCCATATGACATATATGCTCCACTGACAACAGGGTTATGCAGGTAAAGGGTGGTATGTGGGATATATTTTCAAGTTAGGTAGGCAGTGTAGCAGCCAGGCCAATAGATGTCATGGACATGTCAAAATAGCACATCACATTGTGTGACATTCATAGCAGGGCTATGATCCACACTGGTAAAACCTGTGTGCTGGCTATTCTCCAACCCACTGTGTAGTACTGTTTGTATTCACCACATGTGTAGATCAGATCTGTTGTACGTCCCTAAAGTGAACAGCACCTCCACCATTGTATGCACAGCTGTCAACACATCTGGCAATACAGTTTGTGAGGATTCATGTCGGTGAGATGAATCACATAGTTTGCAAGTGTTGCACATGGCTAGTCATTGTGATGCATTGCAGGTCCGACCTGTATATTGTGACAGGACCATACATTATGTGTACATGTTGTGAATGGCCACATGGCAGATAGATTTGTGCATTATGGTTCCTGATAAATAATAACACTCTCACCTGCAACGGGCTGCTGTCACAGCGGAATGCCACAGGTACCTAAATAGGAGTAACACAGCAGTATGAGAATAATCCACCCCCTGTATAAAGGCTACAGTGAGCAATGTGCATAACACATACACCCGTACATTAGACTACACTATGGTGTATGCACATGTGTGCATACACAGAGTAGCATACTACAGTATGTGGCATGTGTGTATACATGCCTTGCATATGATGTTACATTACATGTTGTACAGTAACACATGCAACTATATGGAATATAGTTGTTATAGGTGCAGTACTGACTTTCCAGGCAACTACAGGCTCAATGGTTGAGAGACACCCACCTCCACAATATCGGCTAAGGCTTGTGGATGCGGACCTGCAGGTGTCTCGAGGTTGGCCAGTAGCTCCTCAGTACATGTGAGTGGGGGCTGGGTTGGTGGTCTACCACCTGTTGCACCTTGTTCCCTGGCGATTGCATTCGCACGCTGTTTTTCCCATCTAATGAGGTCAGTACAGTGTCTGCGCACCTGCTGGTATGTGCGGTTGTGGCAATCCACTTCATTAACCCTCCTGCGAAGTTCCATCCACAGGCATCCCGCTGCTGTGCATCCTGTGGCACATGGGTGAACAGGATATCATGACTGTCGAGTAGGTATGGGATGAGGGCTTCATCCTACAAGCGTGTAAAAGGGGGAAGCCTTGCACGTGGCATACCTGGAAGACATAATGATTTAAACAGGTCACAGTAACTCACAGAGACATACAGAGCTACAGATGAACATACATGTGTATCGCATTCATTCAGTTTAAATAGTTGTATTTGCAAACCTACATGACACTGACGTGTTTGTGTCACACGCATGTGGCACTCGATGTTGAGTGGATATTATCACCATATATGTGTGTGTGTGTCACCAGATTACATTGCTCATACTCCATGTCGTTGCTGTCTTGATGTGGGCATGTCTGTTTGCCTGTACTGGTGTTCCTACCTATCAGCACATGGCTGGATGTGTCCACATTAATGCAGTTGACCTTGATGCAGTGTATATGTCACATATAAGGACTTACACTGCCTTAACAGACATGACCTGTGACCCTGCAGACATACTCACATAAGGTTTTACATGTATGTGTTCTGCCATATACATCTACATGGCACTGTACAGCGATTCAGCATCCTGCCATCTATCACCTGTGTCGCACATGTGATACACATGGGACACTGGCTAGCCAGATGGTATTTTCAGGGATGGATATCAGCTATAGCATGTACAGTCAAAGTCAACTAGTGAGCTATATGCCATGGGCCATGTATGAATCTAGGATGAAAGGTTACCTGGCAGTAGCCGACAGGCGGGTCTGTGGGGCCAGGTGGAGCAGTGCCACATTACTGATCCACAGGGTTAATGATACATATACCATGCGTTACCATGCGGTTATCACACCATGTCTGAGAGGGGAGCAATGTGCAGCGCTGACGGACAGGAATGCATAGTATGGCAGGACTATGTCAAGTGTATGGGACAAGGATCTGTCCAGCATGTGGTAGGTGGATGTCCATGAAGTATGTGTTCGAGATCAGGATGAGTACGTGTAGCATGTCCAACATCACTGGGTTGGACATGGATTTATTCAGGGTATGCATCATGCTACATAGTGGAGATGGGGAATGGGAAGGCTGGTGTAGGCCATCTGCACATGGCCAATACCCCTTAAAGGAAATATGTGATCTGATATGGGTCACTTGAGTTTTCTGTATGGTGGACAATGATCTCTATATCCATGAATAGCACCCTATCATTATTAGGGTTGCCACATATGACTACCTGAAAGGTGTGGTGACGTAGCTATCACAGGAAAGACAACTGCCCGGCTGCATCCCTCACACACAAGTGTCCATTATGTTGACCGCTGACTAGGTGGTAGTTCATGGGTACAGGGTTATTAACATAGGGATGATAATGCGAGTCAGCTATTGCTCCTAGGTCATAGTCATTTGCATACTTCAATAGGCAGATGGCTTCTGTTTGTCTGTGAGGTATGGACTACAATGAGGGGGAATAAAATTCATTAACCCCGACATATTGTAGCTGCCACTGGTGTGATGATCATGTATTATTCAGACACCTTCTGTAGTGTTGGTTCTGCCAGCAGTCCTGTTGCAAAACACTCCTGTGACATAGGAATGTACATCTAGTATACCGAGTGTAGGTGGTACACAGTATGGGTGATGATGTCCTATGACCTGGCAACGTTATGATATGCAGTGCGACATCAACCATACTGTCATCTACATCTGTACTGCTGACATCACTTAAGTGATCAAGGTTCATGGCCTTCCAGACCAGACTCAGCAAAGTAGTAGTAAAGTACTTCCCATTATCAGTGGTGTCTCCCCCTTTGTGGGTTTTGATACCTGTTGGTGTGCACCATTCAGTGTATACACAACCTTACATGGAGCTATGTTTTACATGATGTGCACGTGGAGAGCATCTTGTTTTGCCATATGTGTATGATACAACCTGTGATGTGGGCAGGTCCCATGCAGACTGAGTGCAGCGTGTACCTGCATAGTTGTGGGTATAGGGGCCCTGTGGTGTACATGGATATATGCTTGTGTACCTGTTGGGGGGAGGGGGCCATGTGTTTATATTATCCAAGACCCTATCTGGATTGCTTATTCATGCTAAGCACTTGTTCAGGACTTGTAAACACTACGTAAGCTAATAATTACTATAGCACTCAATCTTCCTCATTACCTACAGGTAAGGGTGAACAGGTTTTGTACATACTTTTCTCACTTGTGTAGAGTAATGTAGTTCTTGTACTCACTTTCCTCACTTATCAAGGTGAATGTAGTTCTATATTCAGGCATGTCCAAGAGTCAGCTGCCAGTGTTCTCACCTGTCTATCTGATGAATCTGGACATCTTGAGGCAATGTACACATTGCCTCATGTACACAGACAAGCCTCTTCACCTACCACCAAACACTACAACCTGTGAGAGATGCACTCATCTAGCCAAACTGGAGGTAAAGGTCTCTCCAACCAAGCCTGACCCTGACTGCCATGTGGAGAAGTTACACAGTCGCACAACACCACACTCATCATATAAGTCTCACTGAATCTACCCCACCATTAACTGGGAAAACTACTCGTATACCAACACATTAGCTTAATGGTTTCTGGAATTCATAAGCACCAATGCCCTGACTCCACATATCCACACATCCACCAGGGGCAACAATATCCTAGACCTAGTCATTACCAGCATGAGTGACTGGTGCTCCACACATGAAGTCAACTCCTTGTTGGTCCGATTAGACCATGTGCTGAACACCGTTAATGTCCACATCCCACACCTACCCCCCATTAAGGGAACCACAGTATAATATGTCTACAAGGCCAACTACATGCTTCTTAAGGCAGATGTGGTGGACGTCATGGCACCCATGCAGATGGACAGTACTGTTACAACTGCTGAATCCTACACAAATGCACTCTATAAGCACTTACAGGAGTGCATGGCTTGTGCTATCCCAAACAGAACCAGGATGCTATACTCCTAATTAAGTAAACCAATCTGGTGGTCCACTGCCATAAACATATTGTACTACAGGAGGAAGACACTGTTGCAAATGAGAGTACAATACCATGCATGGAGGAGATCCCTGGCCAGCCTCAGTAAGAAGGTGAGATCCCTTATAAGTTCCTCCAAAGCTAGCTATGAAAACTATAATGGAACTAATACCAACAACAACCACAAAGCATTCTATAGCCGTGTCACATATCTCAATGTCAACAACCAGATCTGCTCTGAGTTACAGCACAAAGGCATGAACATTACAGAAACAATTGATACTGGCAACATCCTGGCAGATCCCTCTCAAAGCTGCACACTCTAAAGGCAATATCACAGCATCCATGGGACCGGACAACATCCCAGGCTGCATTTTACATGAACTTTGGATCGTACTGTCTCCCCACCTATGCACCATTTTCAATAATAGCCTCACATTAGGCATAGTGCCCCCTGAATGGTGCACAGCAACAGTTATCCCACTCCACAAAGGTGGCGCCACAGTGGACCATGGGACCTATTTCCCTATAGGCCTGACTAGCCTGGTCTGCAAGGCTACAGTGCACATCATGGATCACTGTCAGAGACATTGGGTACCTCCCAACCTTTGACCCCTCCGTTTGGCATTGTTAATGCCAGACCATGCCTCCTAAACCTGGTGGACTTCTTAGAGATAGTTACCAAGGCATTAGATGAGGGTAAGGAGGTCCACACAGCCTACCTAGATCTCTCATAGGCTTTCAACGCCATTCCTCCTTCTGGTATTATCAACATACCCATCCGCCTGAACATTAACCTGTACGTCATGTGATGGTTTCCAAAGTGGCTCACGGACAGAACCCACACAATGGGAATTGCATACCCTACATCCAACTGTATATCAGTTACAACTGGCGTCCCCCAGGGCTCAGTCCTAGGACCCCTCATGTTCGGTATATATGTCTCTGACGTACAGACAAGCACAGGAGGGCTTTGGTTGAAAAGGTTTGCAGACGACTGCAAACAAGGGGACATAATATTTTCCCCAGCTGTTACAGACACCCTCTGGAAGGGTTGCACTGAGACGGATACCTGGTATTAATATTATGGCATCAAGCTGAATGCCTAAAAGTGCATAGTCATCCCCTTTGGATATAACTAATTACCCGTGGACTACCACATAGGTGCTTGCTCCCTACATACAGAAATGGTAATATGGGATCCTGGAACCCCAGTAGATAGCAATCTCTCCTTCGATACCCATAATGACAAGGTGGTTAGAATATCCTACTATATGGCCCGCCTAATCTCTAATGGGTTCGCATCCAGATCAGAGGGGCCATTGTGCCTCTACACATGTCATATTAGACCCATTAAAGGATACAACACCCCATTTAGGATATATCTTACAAGACAACTACAACAGCTTGGAAGATCACACCAGTACCACACCAAGAGGATTACTGACCTCAAACAGACGTCCTATGCAGCCCAACCTACGAAACTCCAGCTGTACTCAGTTGCATACCACATACTCACAGGTGATCTCTGCTTGACATACAAGGCCCATGTCCAGCCCTGTATTGCTGGATATGCTCCACCTAAACAGAAGCCCCTGAGAGCCACATGCTCTAGGGATATACACCTAAGCACAGTGATGAGTAGGACATGCTGGATGGATAGATTCCTGACCCGGACACTCCCTATGCTTTGGAACATGATTCCAATGTACATCAGGCAGGGACCCTCATGAGCACTCTTCAAGGGAAACCTTGACGTGTGGATGGGAGACAGACATGTACCCCGGGGATCACTGCAGTGGCTCTGCTGGACAGAGGCACAGGGAACTATTGGCTCTGCCATTCAGAGGCACAGGAAACCAACCTATGGGGGTGAAGAAAGCCAACACATGCTAGCTAGGCTTACAGATACCCTTGGTAAGACAGCCTAGTACCTACGTTTGCACATATTACATATGTGCATGGATAGTTAAATAGCTCTTTCATTTTACTTTGCTATCATGCTGATAAACTGTCGGCTCATTAAAAGACATATGTATCCTGTTATTGTGTATTGTAAATGCCAATTGACATAACTAATGTTTGCCTAACATTACAGTAATGCTATGTAGCTTGTAATACATATCTGCCTACAATACTGTACATTACACAGTTATTGGCACAATATCCCACAATGCAAATCATACTTGCACAGTGGCCCAACCTTCCACATGTTTTTCTTTGTAATACACCCATACATATGGCTACAGGTACAATATATCAACATATACTATCCCCTGTTATAGCACATACTTGTTGGACCAGCCCTGCCACTGACATCGGCTGGTAAGGAGTATTTCTGTTCAAAGCCCTTATGTAGCATCCCTTGTGGTATATGCAGTGTTTGCCTTGTGACCTACAGCAGTACACACAAATACTACAAGTGTTACTATGCTCAACAATACATCACTACAAAATAACTGTTTCCACTATATGGATTGCGTGCACTTTAAATACTACAGAATAGTACTACATACACAGACATACTGACTGTTCTACATACCTTATTAGTAACCCGAGGTGTCGTTAAATGTTGATTCAATCCTTTTCGGTTTGTGTTTCAATGTTCTTTGTATCGTTCTGCTGGTATATACAGATGGTTTGAATGTGTGATAACACATCCTTTTCTCGTTACATATTGGTAACATGTGGTATCCTGTCCACCAATTGCTGTTCCAAAGTAGTTAATTGGATGCACATTAGCTGTGCAGCTACTCCATTATCCGATACCATGGCAACAGTGGTGTATAAGTGAATACTCCTTTTGGGCATTGTCCGTTTGCCTTACTTTCGAGGGAGATGGCCTAGATGTGTTATTGCAATATATTTCAAGAGCTATATGGAGACACACAGAGATATATTAGCTTCATGACTCCCGTGGACTGTGTGTAATGGCTAGACGATTTAGTTCTACATGTGAGTACAGCTGTTATATTTCGGAACAGTGCTACTTATGCAGGGTGTGTTTGTACCTGATACTTCTGAAGATGTTTAAGTCTGGCAAGGATGTTTGGCCAGCTCAAGGCCGTATGGCTATGCATGAACTGTTATGTGGTGTACAGTGTGCTCACCAGACATCCTTGATTTGGTGTACAAGTGTAGCATACTGTGCTGTTACTCACTAATTGCTAACACATCCTGGTGTACGCACAACCCTCTGTAATGGGATTAGTGCAAACAAACCTTATTACATCAGCAGCTGTTCCATTGCATAACAACAGCTATTTCACATAGGGCCATGTCAGTGTGTCTCTGATTAGGTATGTTAAGGCTTTGGCAGATGTCATACAGTGTGTGAATGATTTGTGATGTTATTACAGTTTGTATCGTAATATGTTTGGGTGTGTGGGGTGATGGTGGGTTTGCTTAGCAGATGCAGGTGTGAAGGAACTGCTTTTCTGCATAATTTCTATCTGTATGAGGGTTCCTTCCTTATTTGAATACCTATCCTTTTGTGGACTAATACAATGGTAATTGCAGGCTGATTCATTAAGGCACTGTTATGTGGTGCATGTATAGTATGCAGGTGATGTTAGACCTTGAATCCCTTCAGTAATACATCTGAATGTAATAACGTGTTGCTACATGATAGCTGTGTATATCTGTCATAGGTATTTGCAGTCATCGTAGTTGTGTTGGCGACTGACCCTCTTTGGCTAGGGTTGCCACCTTTTCATATGCCCATAGTGAGACCTTTTCGGGTCACACATCTGATTTTACAGGCCGACACAAACCCATGGTCAGTACAAGGGATATAACTTTCCTTTCTTGCCTAATTATAAGTTTATTCTTGTAGCAGTTTAGTTGCTTATCCTGTTTCCTGTAACATGTAGGTATTTTAGATACAGAAATAACTATTGTATGCCACTATTAAAGTACATATGGTACATAATTATGTCCTAAAATCCCAGGACATTTGCCATGTTTAATATATTTGGTCAGGACACAACCGCCCAAAGAGGGAGTGTCCCTCGCAAAGTGTGACAGGTGGTAACACTATCATTGGCTCATGTCCATAGCACATATTTGTAATAGTGTATAGGCATATACTCTCCATATCCTTTGTTCATAAAGGTTGGTAGTGGCGGAATGTGTGATTGCTATCGTCTATCTTATACACATATATGAACACTTCAACCGCTGTATACAGGAGACCTACGGAATCCTGAAACCACAGGGTTCCAATGCACACAGTACCGGGACCAGACTCCCATACCCCACATTACCGACATTGACAGTAACTCGCGAAGGTAACACGAACATGGAACTCACACATGCACACACAGTCACACTACTACCCAACACATTCAAACAAACCATCCTACACTACGTATGAGGAGATGACCAAGCCCCACTACACCCCCCATGTAGGTGTATGCACCCCCCACACCACCCCCTACCGCGCAAACAGACACACAAAGCTAACCCAAAACCAAACATTACAGTCCCTCAAGAACACACACCACACACACAACACACACTTACACACACTACAGCCCTAAGAAACACATGCACACACAGTAACCTACCCAAACCGCAACAAAAGAAGCACTGACTAACTGTCCATTAACATTGTGAGATTACAACTCACGCATCTGGTGATTCGGTATTGTGTTCTTTCAGACCTTAAGCCTTGGGATTACGCGCGTCGGTATGTAAAGCAATCGGTATGTGGTAGGTATCCCATTTATATGTACCTCCATGGTTATGTAGATGTTGTTAACCTATTTATATATCTACATATATGTGTATATCCCCATATATTGACATATCTCTCTCTCTCTCTCTCTCTCCCTCTCTCTCTTTCACTCTATATATGATGATGTCTATATATATATATATATATATATATATATATATATATATATATATATACATATATATAAAACATACACTTTTCATTGGGTACATGTCGGTTTGTCCTATTTCAACACATTCCTACCTTTTGTGTTTTATCCTATCAGTATACACGACTGCCATTGGTACATCTCAGGTAGCTTAGTGGTATGTTATTGTGATGAATGTGTACACGGTTGCTTGTTCTAATCCTGGTTGTGATATCTTACCTCTCAGAGCAGGCACTGGTAGTGCAAGGGTGATTAACGCACATTTCAGTGGTTGTGTGTTTCACATGTTTATTATTCTGTGGAGAACTACCTATATATGCAAGCTGTGTTTAAGGTATACTATGTAACATGTACACATCTGTGAATGTTCCTGTCAGGGATACTTCCCATTATTTGGAACTACATCCCTGATTACATTATACAAAACCCCTCACTGACACACCAGGGAATCCTTGCAGAGTGGGTGGTGAACAGTAGCTACACCCCAGGGATCCCACAAATGGCTCTGCTCCACAGAGACAGTTAGTTGATTGATGGGGTGGTGACAGCAGACATGTTTTGCCTATGCTTATGAGTGGCCTCGGCGGTTGGGCATGTACCTACCTATGTATCTATGAACCTGTACAAACAGTATGGACACATGCTGATAGCTTAATTTACTGTTCAGTTATTGACTTACCTCGTGCCAATGGCAGTTGTGTGTACAATAGTTGATGGCTACCTATGTAGAATACACACAGTAGACCACCTATACATGACAATTTACAGGTGGTCATGTGTGTGTGTGCCATCCATGTTTGTCGTGTGTGCAGGTGGAGAATGGTGTCAGTCCATGAGTGACTACACTGTCAGTGTGTGTGCTATACGTTCCCTCTTTGCCAAGGCATGGGCATACTGGGCATGCCTCCGTCTGCCTACTGGGGTAGCACAGAGTGTTCATGGTCTGAGTCCCCCTGTGCCTGTGGGTCGCTTGGCAATGGTGGTGGGCTGTGAGGGCCTTCACCATTCTGTCCCTGCTGCAGCTGTTTCCGCTGGATCATATTGTGTAGCATGGCACATACTATGAAGACGTGGGCACAAGTTCCTGGAGAGTACTGCAAGGCTCCACCAGATATGTCCAAGCAATGGAACCATGATTTCAGTAACCCAAACACGTGCTCTATGATTTTTCTGGTTTCTGTGTGTGCCTCATTATGGCATTCTTGTGTGGCTGTGTGTGCATTTCTGATGGAAGTCATCATCTAAGATTCCAGTGCTTAGCCAGCATCCCCCACCAGGTGGCCATATGGGATGTCCTCCCTGTAAAATACCTGATACAGCTATGAGGCATGCCAGATGTGGGAGTCATGATAGCTTCCAGGGCTGCCAGCACACACATCCATGATAATGCCCTGGGCATTGCACATGACCTGGCAGTTGATGGAGGGGAATCCCTTGCGGTTTATGTAGTGCCTACCCTGCTCACCGAGTTGTAACTTGATGTGTATGTGCATGCCGTCTATTGCATCCAGTACTGCCGGGTAGTTTGCCACACGGTGGAAGAGACACATATTGCTGGCCAACTGCTCCTGCATTCAGGGGAAGTATATGTGCTCTTTGTCATGTGGTAACATGGCATCCAGGAAAGGGTGGAGTACCCTGGATGCTGATACCTGTGAGATCCCCATGATATCCCCAGTTGGCCTTTGGAAGGTACCTGTGGCTAGTATTCTCAAGCTTACACATACCTTTGTGTCCACTGGGATGGGTTCCACTCTGTTACTTCTGGCTCTGAGGCGTGGCCAGCACAGCTCAACAAGTTGCTGTATGATGTCCCTGTCCACCCTGTAATGCTGTACTATCTCCAGATCATGTAGCCCCTGGTAGGTTACCCTGGGTCTGAACACTTGTCTCCTCCTCCGGTGTCTGAGATGGTTGTCAGCATCATCCTCCACACCACCGTCAGTCTCCAACACATGCTGGTGAATCAAAGCTTTGGCAGCCCCTAACCTATACATATTAAATGTTCCCAGTCTGTATATACCAATGGTGCAGAGTGTCTGGCAATACACAAATGTGTGTGTGAGGCTTTCACACCTTATACTATTATGCAATGGATGATGCTGGTGCAATTGGGTGTGTTTGTGCTATTCCAGCTGCAGGGTATCTTAATTATTGGTTTTACAGCAGGTACTGCTATTGTGGGACCTTTGGTGTTGACTTACGCTTGTCTGCCGTGATTCATCTATTGCCCTTTACTTCTAGTTTCAACCCGATTCACCTCCCATTGTCACCCATGCATCCAGCTGCCACCTTTCTTGTTTTGTGCTCCCACAACCCAGGATTGTGTTGGGAAATGTGTTATGTAGCTGATCTCCTGCAAGTTTAGTTTGTTCTGCTGTGACAGTTCTCTTTTCTTTGCTGTACGGCACCTCCCCTTTTCTGTTCTGCAGGTAGCTGCTAGCAGCCTTGTTAGCTGTTGTCTATGGCCCACTGTGAGTTTCTAGGTGTTAATTACTCATTTGTACTCCAATTACCATGCTGCAGCATTTCCTTATTGTCTTCCCGTATCCTTCCTGTTTCAGCTGTGGTGCGCACTGTGCACAACCGTTTACCAGGTTTTGTGCGCGTTTTAATCCACGTTCACATGAACTTTCAGTTACCTTATGTGCTCTCAGCTAAGCAAAGCTATGGCTACTTCCACAACCCTGTCCTGCGGCTTTGCTTAGCAACATGCAACATGGATTAGCAATGATCCAATGTGCTTACAGCTACGGTGGCGCGCCCCTCTCTTGATGTCATGTTTACCTCCAGGCCACTCCTCGGTGTTATAACGCTACACCGTGTGGTACATCCTTTTGCCCGTGGGGCATTTGCAATTAAGTATTACTTGACTCATTTGCATGGCATTGACTGCTAATTCCTAGTTACCACATGGAACACTGTCACAGACCCTTAGCAACCCTTGTACCATGGATATGGTGTAGCATGCTTGCCATTGACTATTATGGGGATATTATGAATTGTGTTACATTACAGTTTTATGACATCTAAATACATTTTCCTTGTGATCCCGTTTGCGCACTGATGCACTGATGTTTTACTTTGCGTTGGTGTGCCCATGACATTAAATGTTATTTTTTATATGTTGTGCATGTTGTTTTATGCCATTGGCTATATATTTAGCCATTGGCATATATTAACATTATAATACGTACGTTTGGTCCACTTTCATGTCTCCAATTTTATGTTTTGACAAAAAGTAAACCGTTTTTTTTTTTTTTGGTTTACATTTCTACATGCTTACGCTACGCCTGCACAACTTCATGAATCACTATATACCTTCACTTGCATGCTACACTGCTGCACATGGGGTAATTAGCATACATGTGCTGGGAGCTGTGCAGCTCTGGCGTATGCTGTTAGTGCACATGGAAACAGCTCTTACCTGAATCGCTCAACAGCCATATTTGGCGCTAGATCACCAACGCTACTCCGGCGCATGGTGCAAGCTTCATGAATCCCGGGGAAGGTTTACTTTAGTGCATTTAAGTTTTTCATTGTTGTTAATCATGCAATTAGATATGCATGGATGTGACATATGTATCAGAACTGTTTAAAAGGGGTCTGTTGAGTGTATTTAAATTTTTTTCTGATGAAGTCCTAATAGTAGGATAAAAATGCTGATGTTATATAGTTTATTATTGTTGGAGTATTTTTATGGTTAAATTTAAGGCTATTGAAGTGTTTCCTTACATCGTTGGAGTGTTTGTATGCTGAAGTAATGTTTTAAGTGGACACTGATAGAATCAAACAGTTTTTACCACACTTTTCTTAGTGGCATTTGCTTGGAGGTAGTTCACCAGCCGTAACAGTGCAATATACTGGTTTATTGCAAAATGTTCTATAGTCAAACTGGTCATGTAACATGTTTAGCTAATTCAGGAAATAAATTATGTGTGTTATTCTGACTATTAACTTGATTTGTTACTGTCTCAGTTAACATTTGTACAATGCATTTCATTACAGTTTAACTTGTATTAGCAATAGTAGGCCATTGCACTACATTTTTTATTTTGACAGCCATGTAAGTGTTGGGTGACATAAAACTGCTTTAATAGCTTACTTTTTTGAATGATGCTTACTCAAACTGATTTCTGCTTAGTATTCTAACATAGTTGAAGTCACTTCACTGGTAGATTCCCACTGACACCCTCTGGATAGGCCTAACCAGCAAATTGTTTTTAATTTTGGCTGATTACATATATACAAGATATACTGTAGTGGTGGTGCTGCGGAAGCGTTGTCGCCTCACAGTTAGACATTGCCTGTTCAATTCTCAGTTAGAGCGCCTTCTGTGCGGCGACATGCGTGAATGGGCGTTCCTTCGTTGAAGGTTGTGCATTAGACCCAGCAAGCCAGCACATAAAACACTACTGTCAATCATTAGCTGACCGGAGTTTCGCTGTGGCGACTCCTAAATGGGAAAAGCTGAAAGGCACAAACAAACAAAAACGTATATACAAGATAAGAGGAAGTCCTCTCTCCTCGTCATCCTAACTGAACCCAGAATAAAAGGATTCACTTGCAATCAATACACAGAGGTGAACAGTATGTGAATGAAAAAGCTCCAGGTTTGCCATCTACCTTTACATTCTTACATAAATGCATTCAGCAGAAGGATGATTAATGCAGCAATCTGGTGTGCAGTTTAGGGATTTGCTTATAATCTGTTGAAGGTAAGCATGAATTGTCATAAAGTTTCCTCTGCCTATTTGACAAATTTGAAGAAGTCCTCTCTTAGTTACAGAAGGTTGCCACAAACAGCATGCATACCAGTAAAAAGGCTGGGTTGAAAAGCGAGAGGAGACAAGTCATCACAGATGATAAACATGCTCCCAGGAGAGCAGCTGCTACAGCAGGTGATATTGCACTTACTCGCATCTCAGGATGAACGTTTTCACCTCATTTAGTTAAGTTCTAATTTATGACTGTCTGCAAATGATGGATGACATCCAACTAAAAGGTAATCTACGAGTAGAAAACTCAATATCATACACAAGTGCTCATGAGCACATGTACACACACACAAACACACACATACACAACACACACACACACACACACACACACACACACACACACACACACACACACACACACACACACACACACACACACACACGCACACACAGAAACACACACTCTGTAATTATGTAACAGAAATATGGCAATGTCGATACTGGCTTTTAAAAGACCACACTGTACTTGCTTCAGCATTACTCTGCTTTAGCACCTGGAAGGCTCTCTCACTGGCCTAAATGCTCATTTGAGCCAAGGAAAGAGAAGAAACTGAAGCAAAAACAGAGCAGCTAAGCAGATGTGGGTAATAGTGGTTTCGAAATGTGGGTGGATAGTGTTTTTTCTCTTTTTTTTACTGCTTATGGGGGCCCCTCAAGTTAGCAATGGGTCCTACGCAACTGCCTAGGCTGCCTTGTACTGGATCCAGCCCTGACTGGTGCTACAACACTGTTTGCAAAAGCAAGTTCCATTTACTGTTCAAAAATGGGAAAAAGGGGTTGTGGATGGATAGATGGCTGAAGACAGCCTTACTGGTAATGCTTTCCTTGACCTAAGCCATGCCTTAATTCAGTCAGATGTGTTTTTTTAGTTCAATGATCAAGAAATGCAATTATTCCTCCACCTCTTTTGCCTTGTTTCAGAAATACCTTTCAATTAGAAATTGTGCAGTCATAACTGACTCAGCAATATCTCCTCCTGTAAACTACATGGAGGTGTGCTCCAATGCCCTCTCCATTGCACACTAATTGTCACTCTGCTTTGCAATCATGCCATAATTGATTACATTTGTTGGCATGTCTTTCTTTTTTGGATGATTGAACCATTACATCTTCCTACTCTTCCACTTTGACTGCATTGTTGTTTTCCTCCAAAATCATCACACACGAATAGTTAATAAACAAAACTAATTAATAACTTTACTAAAACAATACAACAAAACAAAGTCAATTGAGTTAGATTATGCCTTGAACTAATTCATGAGTATTACCTCCATCTCTATTAAAATGTACTTTGACAATGAAAAAAATTAAAAACTATGGGATGAGGCTTGATTTCTTTCTGAACGTTTCCTCTCACATGAACAAATTTCAGGAATAAAGTCTCAGCTCAAATATGCATAGCAACCAGTATCACTTATTACCTCACACTTGAAAACCACAGCATTAGATCAAGAAACAGCCGAGTAAAGGAAGTCCAAACAAAAACACACCAAGGCTGTTCTATCATGGAGAACATGCAGCAAATTGCAGTGAAATAAGTCCAATAATAAACTCCAGAGAGTAATACAAAAACGTTTATTCCTTGTAAAATGATTAAAAGATAAATACTTTCAGACTAAGCCTTCATCTGATCATAAATATCAAACCAATTAAACATCATTTAAATTAAAAGCATCATTCAATCATTTTCCAAAAAATGAAAAATAAACCAGTCATAGTAATAACCAGACATATACTGTAAAAGCAAAAATTGACCAATCAAAAAAAAATCTTGATAGAAATAGATTTCTTCATGTCAATCACTTAAAAAATTAATTGCAAAAACCTTTGACATTTAATCATATGTCCTCTATTACTAATATATTGTGTAACACATCTTATACATGAATATTTAAAATTGTCCTATATAAAGTATGTATTTGATCTTAGGGTATACACTTCCATTCCTAACCACAACATCAACTCATAATATCCAGGGAAAACAATTCATGCTTATTAAATGTCACTATTTGAGACTTAACAATACCCATTGGTTAACCAGGTAGGGCCACTGGACATACAATCTGGAAACAATGGCCGGTTAAGTGACGTGCTCAATGTCACAAAGTAAGTAAATGGCAACTGAGGGCATCAAATCCTGCACCTCAAGAAAAATAATTCATAGTGTCCATTCTCTGCACTATCAGTACACATTTATGTCACTAAAAGGAAGATCACTTGAAATCAATAGAAAATACAGGATGGCTTAGAATCATTGAGTGACCTTTTAGTAAAGCTATACCACAGAATATGAATTCCTTAATCTTGTTTCTTATCCTTGACAAAAATACTGTCTTCCACTATGACAACGGGAAGAATATTATTTCAACTGTCCAACACTCATCCAAATGGTAGATGCCATACAGAAAGTCTCTCATTACTGAGTCTTGGGGAAGACCTCCAGTCACTTTTTTGTTTACTGAGCCAATACCTGATGCTTTATCTTTGTGGGGTTTATTGGTCAGACAGTTCTAGTATACATCTTACACTATAAGGGTTTATTTTAGGACTTTAAGCTTATTTATGATTCAGACTTGGGATATAGTATCAAAAGCTGTTGCTAGATCCAGGTACATTGTACAAACTGCATGGCTGCTATCTATAGCTTCAGTAGCTTCTTCAAAGAAGTTTACTAAATGAAGTACCTATGGCCTACCTTTAAAAATAATCATATTTTTGTGGGTCTAGAACAATAACATTTGTTTTTATATCAAAGATAATGACTTCAAGTGTAGTACATTCCACACCTTTGCAATTAAGACTTGTTAGGCTAATGGGTGCATAATTTTTGAGATCTATATTTGACCACCATTAAGCAAGGGGGCATAGTGATAGCCATCTCCCATTCAACAGAAACATACCTTGTGCCTATACTAAGGTAGAGCAATTTTAGGAGGGGTTCTAAGAAGAAATGCTATCTGATGTTGATTTACCAATCAGGTATATTTTTTGGTTTCATAGAATTGGCATTTTTATATTTATAGAGTACAGATAGGACATATACATATAATCTTGAGTAGGGAGGAAGGCTCATAGGAGGTTACTAGGCTAATGGCCCTAGGGCCTTTACAAGTCTAGCCATGTAAAACCCTGAGTACTTTTATTGATCATCATTGTTAGCAGAGCCATTTTGTCATCAGCACTGACTGCCCCTGTCCATGAGGGACATAGGTGACACCCCCAGGGTGAATTTACAGTCATCCATCCAGTTGTTAAGGTTGCACTTGAATAGGGTCATTGAGGAACTCTGCTTCACATGGAGATGGAGCTTATTCCAAAGTGGGAATCACTGGGACATATATCTATCCCTCCAGCATGTTCTGCTAATGTCACAGGCAAGGTTGAGATCCCTGGATTGAGTTATTCTTGTCCCATTTGATTTGGGGATGTGCAGCATTTCTATTACCAGAGGGTCTGCAACTGGTCTGTAGACCAGGCACAGGTCACCTTTCAGCAGCCTGCATGATACAGAGTACAGTGACAGGGCTTTCAGTCTTTCCATTTATGTCAATTTTTGGAGGCCCTAGATTCTCTTGGTTAGAAACCTCTATGGTCTTTCTGGTTGCTGCAGCTGTCTGGTGAGACACATACAAAAGGGAGCATTTCTTCTCAATTAGTGTTCTGATAAGGATCGAGAACATTGAAACTATAACCTCCCTGGTTTTGGATGTGATGCCCTTATTTATGAAATGACCAATGTAGAATGCTTTTCTTACCACTATGGATACATGCTGATAGAAGCTTAGGTTGCTATCAACCTGTGTTCCCAAGTCTCACATCACTGAGTTTGAGCTTAGAGGAGTACTATCTATATCATAATTATCAGGGGCTACTTATTTGCCATAGGGGATAATGAGGCATGTTTTACATTAAGTTTTAGTCCATAAGTTTGGTACCAATCATTTGTCTGTACCAGCCCTTTCTGTAATATGTTAACATCTTGGGGGACTCTGTGATTGTGCCCAGTTTACAGTCATCTACAAACTTGATAAACCACAGGCCATCTAACTTTACATGGACTTCAGAGAATAGATTCCAAACAGTAGTGGGCTCAGCACAGTTCCTTGTGGTACCCTACTGGCAACTGGTATATTTGTGGAGGTGGACTCTCCAACTTTGATAGTGTTCATTCTGTCAGTGAGGCAGTTGGCTACCCATCTAGTAATGTATGGGTTAATCCCCAGCTGGGAGAGTTTCTCTGTAAAACCTGAATGGGGGATTGTGTCAAAGGTCTTGGCTAAATCAAGATAGGTGATATGTACTGTTTTGCCCTCATCCAGGGCTTTGGTGACATTCTGAAAGACGTCCACCAGGTTTAATAAGCAAGATCTACCCTTGAAGTGACCAAACTGGGTCAGATCAAGAGTTTGAAGGTCTCCTGTGCCTTTGTGGATAAGGTCCATGATGATTCTTTCCATGACCTTGCAGATAAGGCTAGTTAGCTTATGGGTCAATAATTCCCAGGATCAGTTGATGGACTCCCTTTGTCCAAGGGGATTACTTTTGCTGCTCTCTACTCTGCCAGGACAAAGCCATTTCTCAGGCTATGGTTAAAGATGGTGCTGAGTAATTCTACTAGGCCTTGTTTTAGATTGCTTAGTAAACAACCTGGGATATTATCTGGTCTCATACAGGCCATGTTTTGTCCTTGTATGGCCTGTTTTCTGGAGATACTAGGTAGAAAACTGGTGTCAGGAATGCCTTGGGGTATGTCTGATGGAAATAGGTGGGTTAAGTTTTTGCCAAATCTGTCAGCAAGCAGGTTGGCAATTTTCCCAGGTTCATTGTGAATGGTACCATCCACTATAAGTTTGACACACAGCTGGGTATTCCCTTTTAGGTTTTGGATGTAGCTAAAGAATGCCGTATGACTGTCTTTAGCTAGGGATGCTAATTTAGCCTCATAGCTAGCCTTGGAGCACTTAACAAGATATCTGATTTGTTTGTTCAAGCTATGGAGGATATCTTTCCTGTGCTGAGTAAGTTTCCTCCTGTTTTTAGATATCAGTTTCTTTCTTTTGTTGAATAACTTATTTATATATACCCCGGGATTCATGAACCTTGCGCCAGGCGCCAGCATAGCGTCGGCGTTATAACGCCAAATATGGCTGCTTAGCGATTCAGGTATGAATGAATTCCACGTGCACTACCGGCGTGCGCCGGACTGTCCCCGCCCCTGGCGTAGGTATGCAAAACACACTGTGTGCGGTATTGCACCATGCAAATGAGGGCAAATAGCGATCCACGAAGTGGCGCAGGCGTAGCGTAAGGGCACGGCAATGTAAACCAAAAAAAACGGTTTACATTTACCCAAACATACCGGAGGAGTAACGGAAGGCTGTCAAAGTCAGGTATCATATAGGTGCAATATGCCAATGTGGAAAGGCACCGAGAATGTCCAAAGAAAATATGCACAAAATGTAAAAATGGCATAAATGGCAGGTGCGTAGAAAGAGCCGCAGGCGGCCGGGATGTGTGCACAGAAGTTGTAAAGCAATGAAATAATATGATAATGTCCGAAAAGAGCATTAGAACACAAATCAGCTGCACAGCCACCACACACCATGGTATGTATGTAAAGCTGCAACCCCAGCGCAATGGTTGTCAAGGAGTGGAGGCGGTGTCCGGCGCCGTAACCAGGTATTAGTAGTCAATTCCATGCAAATGAGGCAGATAATAGTGAATCGCAAAAAGCGCCAGCGTAAGGATGGAGCAAGCGGCGTGGCGGTACTACACCGAGGAGTGGCCTACACGAGATACATGTCAACCACACAGGGTGTGCCACTGTAGGAGGAAGGATATTGGAGGACAGCAAATCTGGGCTGTACAATGCACATCACAGCATCATGACTGGCGTGTTAGGAAATAGATGCGCTGACAGTACAGAATGCGCGTACAAATGCATGTGCACGAGGATGACTACGTTCCCGAAACCAGTCATGTGACGGCCTCACCGGCAACAACCAGGGATATAGGAAGGTAATGCGGAGCATACGAGGAAATGCGGAAGCAGTGTAAATGTATCCGTAACGAGCAATTAACACCAATCAATGCAGGAAGGGCAAACGCCGGCAGCTGATAAGTCTGCATGCAGACTCCTGCAGAACGGGAAAGGGGAGGCATATGAGAGCAAAGATAATAGGGGATGTAGTAGAAATGCAAAGAGCAAAGAACCGAAATAGCACAGCCAAGTACAGAGGTAGCATAACTGCGGCCGCAGATAAAATGCATCATATGCCATGTGCCTGCAGGATGCAGTAATGTAAGATGCCAGGCGAAGGCAATGCAGGCAACTGTAATGTAACACTACAGGCAGTACCGTTGCAGCTGCAAGCGTAAAACCACGGAAATAATCCATGGATAGGGCCGCAGACACACCCAATGACATCACCGGGTATACAGCACAACAGTAATAAATGTGAATGCGCACAACACACAGCGCGATTTCCCAAACGCCGCACCGTAGGGTGTAAACAGACAGGGAACTTTTAACATGTATATGCTGGGTGCCGCCGTGGCCGTGATGCATAGGTATGTGGCAGAGACAGACGGAGTTGCGGAGGGTGGTGCCGACAACTACCGTAGGCCTCACAGGAGAAGGAGAGTGTTCAGACCAAGGGTGACCTACCAGGGGCTGCGAGACCTGGAGATAGTAGAGCGCTACAGGGTGGACAGGGACACGTTACAGCAAATAGTGGAGCTGTGCCGGCCGCGCCTGAGAACAAGAGACAACAGAGGGAGCCCATCCCAGTGGACACAAAGGTATGTGTGAGCTTGCGAATACTGGCTACAGGTACCTTTCAAAGGCCCACCGGGGACATAATGGGCATCTCACAGGCATCAGCATCCAGGGTACTACACCAGTTCCTGGATGCCATGTTACCACATGCCCATGAGCACATAAAGTTCCCCACATCTCAGGAGGAGTTGGCTAGCAATATCGCCGCTTCTACCGTGTGGCACAATACCGGAGGTCCTGGGTGCGATAGACTGATCGCACATAGAAATCAAGTCACCACCTGGGGAGCAGGGTAGACGCTACATAAACTGCAAGGGATACCCCTCCATCAATTGCCAGGTCGTGTGCAATGCGCAGGGCATTATCATGGATGTGTGTGCTGGCAGCCCTGGAAGCTACCACGACTCCCATATCTGGCATGCCTCACAGCTGTATCAGGTATTCGCCAGTGGGGACATCACACAAGGTCACCTTGTGGGGATGCTGGCTACGCACTGGAGCCGTGGTTGATGACACCCATCAGAAATGCACACACACACATGCAAGAACGCCATAATGAGGCACACGCACAAACGAGAATAATCATAGAGCGTGTGTTGGGATCTTGAAATCACGGTTCCGGTGCTTGGATACATCCGGTGGAGCCTTGCAGTATTCTCCAGGCACAAGTGCCCACATATTCATAGTATGTTGTATGCTACACAATATGATTCTGCGGAAACAGCTGCTGCAGGGACATAATGCCGGAGGGCCACCAAGCCCGCCACAACTGCCAGGGCAAGCACAGGCACAGGGCGTGGCGCCACGGACACACTGAGCCAGCCCCAGTAGGTAGACAGAGGCGTACCCAATATGCCTACGCCCTGGCAAAGAGGGAACGCATAGCACATACTTTGACAGTGTAGGCCCCATGGACTGACACCTCCTGACCTGCACACACAGTAAAATGGACGCCACACAAACATGTCCGCCCGTAATGTGTACCGTATGTGCGGACGTATGTGTGACTCCAACAAAGGCACCGCCAACCACTGCACACCCAATAGCCAGCAGAGCATGGAACGCCAACACCTCAATGCACGCCGGTTCAACAGCACACGGCGTAGCCATATGCTGCCACTATCGCCGCAAGTCGACCACACATGTACGCATGTGCATACACAGATACGGAAATACATATCAGTACACATGTAGAAATATATATGCATACACAGATAGAAAGGACAACAGGGTAATATGGAACCCAGGGATGCAAGTTCACAGATAAGTAAGACGCGAAATCACCACATATTAAACATAGTGACCGACAACCCGATCATCCTGGAGGGTGGGCAGGGCAGGTAACGCCAGCCATGGAAATGTTAACCTGCAGCAATACATATCCGCGTGTCGGGATGGTCACCGGTCCACGGTACAGTAACGGGATATGTGTAGGGTCACCACCTGTCCCACGTTGTGAGGGCAGTCCACCTTTGGGCAGTTGTGTCCTGCAAAACATTGACAAAATGGCAAATGTCCTGAGATTGTAGGACAAAACCATTTCCCATAATTACTTTATTAGTTGCAGAAAACAGTTATTTTGTAGAAGAAACATCTAAATATGATAATAAACAGAATAAGCAACTGTAATGCTACAGCTTTGTATTCCGTCAAAAAAGTGAATCGCTGTCCTTTGTACTGGCCGTGGGTATGTGTTGGCATGCAAAATCTGACGTACCTACTAAAAATGTCCCACTTTGGCCATTTGAAAAGGTGGCAACCCTACATATGTGCGTGTCATATCCATAGGACATGAGTGCGGAGATACGCCGCCACCGGCGATGCGGCCAACGTAGGTATTGTGTTCAACCGTCGGTGCGAAAGCGGAAAGCATACCAGTGAAGTGTATGACATTATGAGGAACGTACCTCATCTGGGGTGTAAAACAGTGCATGTTCCTCGCAGTTCCTCCAAGTTCCACATTGAAAATGTCTCTCAAACAACCATTGTTAGGAATGTATATAAATGACATCCTGGTAAATAGAATGTACTCATAGTAAGTTAGTAAAGGTTCTTCACTGTAAGTAAATCAGCATATCATAATCAACCTATGACCTACTTAGCTGAAGTTGTCACTATGCCATTACTATGTGTTCCACATTATGCCCATGTGTTTCACATTACTACTGTGTGTGTTCCCCACTCCGGAAATAGAAGGTTGACAGCCATGGCGGCAATATGTGTATGTGTGAGGTGAGGTTGTCGTGTGTTCCGCTGTGTGTGTGTAATGTGTGTGCCAGTGTAAACTGTGTATGAAAGTGACATGTCACAGACGGAGTGTAATAACAGGCGTAGGCATACAGTACAGGAACCATAGGCGTATGTACAGCAGTACCCACAAAGTAGTACTGACATCTCCTCAGTGGCTATGCACGTGGCGACGTAAAATGATGCATAGCGCCAAATGTCCCAAAGTGTACCACAGGGCCATAGCAAACAGGAGATGCAAAGGACGCATGTACAAACCACGACCGTAGGTATGGCGGCCATAACGTACACTCCACACGGTCCGTCGGCAACGTTACACAGCATCAGGCATGTACGGCGAAAATACGAATGTGCCATCCGGCACCGATCGTGAACAGTCACGGTCCGGTAAATACCGCGGTGTGTTCCACGACCGTGTCGTAAGCAAGCGGCACACGAATAGGAGGCTACCGGTAGCATACAGTCCGCCCCAAGTATAGGACCACAATCACCGTAACTATCAGCGACAAAATGCCAATGGATGGTAGGCACGGACGAACATCCGCAGATATATAACCGATGTGAAGGAGGAATACGTGCAGGAAGCACACATGCAGGCGATACCGACAGCAGACGACATCAACAAAACAAACATTCCCGGAACAACACACAGGTAACCCGCAGCTCCCCAAGCACGGATGGAGCACACACACAAGCATATCTGGTATGTATAAATGCAAGACTCACACCCTGTACCCGTCACCCACATCCGCAGATATACCCCATTGCACATATCAAAGGGATAACAGCTAAAACCGTAGCAAACACATACAGGCAGTGAATGACAGCGGCATTCCCACAACAAGCTCCTGGGAAACACTAGCAGCGGCTCATGCATCCATGCATTCGCTATGTACAGGAAAATAACAGCCATGTAACACATTTGAACGCGCAACACCATCGACAGGCGCCGCCAGGACACGGGACCCACATGTCGAACACAATACCATACCCAACACACACAATCCACGGCTAACACCACAGCGAAATGTACCCGACAACACACATAGCGGATGCAGTCACACAAACATGATACAATACATACCATCCTCACGAAGGTATTGCAAATAACCAACGGCCACACGAGGAAAGAACCATGGTCTAGTGCCGGCGTAACGAAAGGAAGGGGATCACCGCTGATATGCGCATAAGTACACACCGAGGAACAGCTATTGGCCTGATTAACCCACATGCATCAGGCGACGGCGAATATAAGGAAGACTCCTGGATATTCAAACCGTATGTTCATACCGAGCATACAAAGTAGAAAGAGAAACAGGGGAATAGAGGCGAACTCAAAACAAAAGGCGGAAAGGTATGTCGAACCCACGACATGTACTGGTGTGTAACGCATACGATCGTATGACGAATCTGTACAGTATGTGAACGGTGTGTGTAGGTAAAGATACCTGTCCATCAGGCAGAGAGAGAAGGTTGGATATGTAATGCTAAAGCGCGCAGCATACCAACGACTGTGCACAACGTGTGCACAGCAGTGGGACAACGTGTAGACACCCGCGCTAACCCCATGTGCGGCTTGCCACCCTTTCAAAAGGCCAAAGTGGGAAATCGTCGGGACACACTTCAGATGTTACAGGTGGACACATACCCATGGTCAGTACAAAGGTTAGAACTCTACTCTTTTGCATAAAGAAAAGTGTAGTCTTGTAGCAGTTCAGTTGCTTATTGTGTGTCTTGTAACAGTTAGGAATGTACATACATAAATAAGTATGTTATGCAACTCTTACATAAGAATGGGATATAGTGATGTCCCACAATCTCAGGACATTTGCCATTTGTGATAAATATGTCAGGACACAACTGCCCAAGGAGGGACTGTCCCTTGCAAAGTGGCACAGGTGGTAACCCTACCCCAGGTCTGCCATAGGGGTTGCAAACACAGAACAATGCCACCACCCACGCCGATGCTGGCAGTGGATATCCAACACTGAAGTGCCACAGCAGGATAGGACATTTATGTATAGTGTCACAGCACACATGTGCATGGGCATATACCGTCGATGTCATACGGAATGTGCGCACGACGTGCACCTATCCCACGCAGTAGGGACGACTATGTCAATTATGTGTAATGCAAAGCTGGCATGATGGATATGTTCACAAATCATAGACAGTATCACAGGCATAGCATGCATGATGGAGCGATGGGCTAATGTTATATACATACACAAGATATGTATGGCCTGCACATATGGGACAATGTAGTAGCAGAATAGGTACCGAAATGGAGGTAACAGCAAGTGACCATGTCCAAACGTTCCATAGCAGGTGCAATGTGTGCCACAATGATGTCCAGCAGGGCCGTGTGTAAACACATGTGCAATGTACACAGTACTGACACCCCATGGTAGTGTCCACTGAACGGCAGAACTGGATGTCAACTGTCATGTCTATACAATACGTCCGCTGTGGTGGTACCATGGGTGTGTGTCACCCTACCAGCAAGGCAGCTATCACATGACTAGTGACACAGTGTGCCCCTGTGGGATGTGCACAGGACCTATGTCCCACAGCATGGTGTGTGTCCAGTCTGTGGATGTCACACAGACGCCTGGGCTGAGCAATGTGGCATGTGTGCACACATGCAGGACTGCTCCTCCCCCCCTGCCCACAGCAAACGCCATGTAGGAGTACTACATGCATCAGTACTGTGGAGAACATGGCCCATGGCAGAGTACATTACACCCCTGTGTTAGTGGCATGCAGGTGAGCACAGATGTGTTACATGGCTGTCATTTGCATATGTCAACTGTCTGAGCTGGGTAGAGAGCACAGCATGACTATACTGAGACATGTAACGTTGTATCCATTGTGTAAGGTACACCACACATGTGTCATTGTAACACGGCCTGCATGTACATGTGTGTATGGCACAGGTACAAGGGCACCCAAGGTATCAGCTAGACATACGGTCCAGAAATGTGTAGTCCTGCACATGTGTACCCACGCTATGGTGTACTATGGCAACCACAGCACCATGTGGGCCATGTGTGTGTACATCAACCATGTACAACGTGATATGCCTGTATAGGGACAGTATCCATGTGATACACACCGCATGACTGTCAGTATGCAAAGGTGATGTGTATGCACTATGTGTGATGTAACTGATGCAATGATATCTACATGATATATCTGCCACACTGACACCTGTATGGGTGTCAGCAACATGAGTAGGATGAGCTAGAATGCTGCCAGGTATGTAGAAGTGGTATATGTAGGCATGTACAGTACTGTGTGACAGCAGGTAGTGTGCGATGCAAATACTGAGCATGAGGGGCCACATGTCTGAGGAACGTGCAATGCCACACGTCCCTGAAATGTTGTAGTCAGCATGATATGCCTGCACCACTGTGTGAACTGTACAGAAGGCACATGGCGTAACATGCCGATACATAGGCAATGCGATGTGATGCTGGATGTGTACACTGTCAATAGCATAAAGTGGAATGGTGCTGAAGGGCAAAGAGCGGATCATGTCTGATGTGATACCCTCTGTACCACCCCAACCACCCATGCAATAATATGACAGGTGGCCAGCATGGGATGTGGTGTGCTGTGGCGCACAGAAGCCCAACAAGGGTGCCAGGAAAGGCATGCAGGTAGTCAATGAGTGTGTGAAGCATGTATGTCAAGATGTGGCCCAGTGCCATACTGAATGGCCCAGTCATGGGTGTAGAGATGCAGCCCCATACGTGCAATGCAGTACCATCCATGTGTAGTGTGATAGATGTGGTAGTGTGGTGGTCAGGGTGCACAACGACATGAATGGGCTAGCAGTCACTGACGTGTGCTGCTGCAGAGACATGTAACAGCCAGGTTGGCGGGATACAACAACTACGGATTTTGGAGGTGACATTGGGACTGTGTTCCCAGACATAACATGTGCATGCCAGTACTATGTATGTGTCCACAGGGTTAATACAATGTCCAGCCAAGGATTGGAACCCTGTAGTGAGTGAGAGTGTGTATTGTTGGTAGGTACCCCATTGGCAGGCAGGATGCCAGCAACATCTGTGTCGTCAATGCCTGCATGACCGTGGTATGCTGCATTGAATGTGGATGTAGTCAAACAGCAGAGACATACCACCACACTGCATGAGGGCCCACACTGCAATGTCTGGCAGTCATGTGTAGGTAGCTAGCTGTGGAGTATGTCATGCACCAGCAGGACACACCATGACTGTCAAGTGACACACAACACACAGGTGAACAAAACTACCGTGCAACAGCCTGCACATGTGCCCATACAGCACGTGTGCATGGAACAGGAATACCACTGTGGCGTCTGTGAAAATGCCAGCACCACCATGTCTCAGTGTGGAATAGCATGGTCCCTACCAGTGTGTAAATGTAGCAGAAGTGCACTGTGATCACTGTTGGCATAGGCACATAGACTGTCCATCGGACGGGGTGCCATGCCCTCAACTACCTCTGTCAGTGGATGTCAGTAATACCGGCTGTAGTGTGTATGTACCATGCATGCTGCTATGGTTGTGTGCTTAGGGTGTGGCTAGCAGGGATGGTAAGCATGGATGTTCAGCAAACAGAGGCGAGGTGTGTAGGCCTAGCATACAGACACATGGAGGTTTGGTGCATGCTGAGGGTAGTGTAGGTATGGTATGTGTCGTGTAATGTGTCACCCAGCTATGCGTACTGCATGGCCAAGCATGTGTGGGTACGTGGGAGTCCATACTAGGGAAGGTCGTGTTGCTGGCAATACATAGCAGTAGCAACTGTCCCAGGTGCAATGTACAGCATGCCAACCCGACTGGCATGTAACCTGTGGTGTACAGTGTCTGCACTGTCGCGTGTCACAATGTGTGTAGTGGCCACAAACATGGGTATCTGAACATGGACTACCTATGATGCAATGTGTCATGGGAAAATACAGTATGTGTGTAAATCACGGTGTGGTGTGGGAACCACCCACCTGTGTGTTGCAGTCCAGGTATGTGACTGGGAGGTATGATCTGTGTACAATCTGGACTGGCAGGTGTGCCGTGTAGGGCATGGAGGCAGGTCCCAGGCACCGTAGATAAATGACATGTGTGCTGTACTGTGTGTGCAGTGCTAGTGTACAGCACAGTGGAGGGTGTAAGCATTGTTACACATCACTGCATGCTGTGCCTACCTGTGACAGCCCTGCCAGAGACAGACATGTGACACCGCTGCACAGGCAGCATAGCATGAGAAGATGTACATGTGGGCTGCACACAGCCAGATGTCCACACGTCATGTGTGCCACGGTAGTGTGGTTCAACACGACTATCAGACTGGACAAACAGCACATGCCTGCATAACAACAGTATGACCATAGTCAGCAGTCCCAGTGACAGAGTAGGCCAATGTAGACTATCCCTGCATGCAGACCAGTGGCTACTGGACACCTGGCTAGACACACACCTGGACGGTTAATTCACCATTGAGCCATCACATGTCCACGTCCATGTGGGCCGTACAATGTCATCACAGGGTGGTCACAATAGCAGGTGGCAAGGCAGACACGGTGTACCAGGTGATGTGTCATGTGTGCATATGTTGAGTAGCACAGCCGTTCACATGTCTGCAACATACTGGTGCACGATGTATACTGTTACATGATGAATGGAACTGCACTGTCACCCACTACAGGGCCAGCTGGCACAGGTGTGGTGTGACTGGTGTAACCCATGTTTGCACAGGATACACACTGCTGTTGTAGGCAGCCATGCTGGTGGCCACCAGTGATATATGCAGTGGTCATACAAACATACCGTACACAGTGTTCAGGCAGGAATGTCAATTGTCGTGGACGATGTGCTGCTATGTGAATGTGGGTGTTTGTTGTGAATGTCACACATCCAGAAGACACCATCTGGTGCAGTCATGGTTGTCAACACCGGTACACACATCCACAGCAGTCAGAACCCAGTCCCGACAATGTGTGTCAGTCACCCTTGTACCGTGTGACATATGTGCACATGGCGGAACACCTCCCACTGTCATCTAAGCTGGCTACATGATGGCTGGAATGTGCTGTAGAAATGTACAATGCTGGTAGCCCAATGAAGTACCTGGAATCAGACACAGTACACTATGTCAGCCATGTAAACCATGCACAACAATGACTGCCCAACAGACACAAACAATGCATTGACACATGGAACATGTGCTCATGACAACCCCACTGAGGTATGTTGCACATATAGATGTACAATTGTCATCTATGGCCATAGCATGGATGCAGACACACATACTCCACAGGTAGTACCTTGTGATGTAGGTAGGGGCATTGCTTGTGTATATGTCACAGTAGATGTACACAGACATGTCCTGCATAGCCGTCATGTAGGGGTAGCTGTGGTATGTCACTACTGGACATGCCCATACAGATTACCATGTCCCGCAGGAGATGTGTTAGGTGTGTACCACATGTGACATGCTGACAACAATCTGCGATGTGTATGGCTGCCGGTGTACCTGTGTGACAATGTCTGTGATGGGTGCAAAGGCACATAGTATCGTATTGTATGCACACAAGCCCCACATAGCTGCATAGCCTGAACATACAGTACAAGGAGTGTGTGGGATGATAGCAACCCACAGGTGGAGATGGGTATGGACGGCGCCCACAACCACATGTGTGTGTAATGGGTGTTCACGCCCACGACACATGAGCATCTGAGAGGCTAGCGTCACAGCTGTACAGGGTCGCATGTACATATGTTCAGCAACATTCTGTATGTCCCACCACTGGCCTGTGGACCGATGGACAACAAGCAAATGTGCAGGTATGAGATGTGCACAGCACATCACAGATGCCTACCGTAGAACAGGCCTACCATGTAGACATGTGCACAGTAGGTCTGCGCCACCTGCAGTCAAACACGTTAGGTGCCACACCACACCAATAGTCCGGCCAATGACACAGATGGGCCTGCATGCCTCTGTGTATGTATGTCTGTGAATGGCTCCGGCATAGCAATATAGCCGTGTCACCATTGTGAACAACAATATGAATGGGTTGTATGTGTGAGGGGTGCATCATATGTGTATGGTCAGATCGACGATACCATCAGTGGGCCTGCTATGTGAACATCCATGTCCCCATACATGGATACCTCTGCTGAGGCCAACACCACATTCACACAGGGAGGGATGGCGGTGTGTAGTGCAGCAGCAGACATGTGGGTGGCAGCGGGCAATGTATGTACACATATGTGTTACCCACATCAGTTCAGGCAGATATCCATGTGCATGGGATAGCGGTGTGTGTACACATACAGCACTGTGTCGATCAACATCCCAGCACATAGCACCTGCCAGGGCTACAGTGTATGCATGGATGTGTGATACCTGCATGCACCACACACACCCTCAACAAGCAGCATACAGCATACCTCGCTGGAGGACAGTGTCCACACCATGGTGATAAACATGTTGAATGTCCATATTCACACAGCTATGACAAAAGCAATGGACAGCCACCCTGCCAATACCGTCAGCCCCTGGGTGGGTCACACCCATTGCCATGTATGTGGCATACCCTGCCATATCATGCAGAGATGACCAGCAAGGCTGCATGAGCTATCACAGTCCCACATGGTGCAATGGACAAAAGGCACTCTCACTATCAACCATACACAGTAGTAATGTGGTGGCGATGCACCCTGTCATGTTACAGGTGCTGTGTGATGCTCTGCACAATGTGTGCGTGTACATGCTATGCATGGCCTTTCCTGCTAATGTGTCATGGTTACACATTGCTCCATGTCTATCACATACGTAACACAGGTGAGCTGGGGCAAGTTGTCCAGCACCGGTACAGTGCTGTGTGGAAGTACATGGCACAACACATGCATGTGCAGGTGTCCATGTGTATGTGTACAGTGCCGCTGCTGACGTTCACAATGGACACAGGCGTGATGTGTACTGACATATACACAGCGTGCAGGTGAACAGTAGCACAGACGTCACATGGGGACATATGCCAACTGATATGGACATAGGTGCAGCCAGGTACACATGTCCATGGCAGGCTAACATCTACATGGTGCGTGCACAGTGTGATGGGGTGGCACACAGATATGATGTGACACCCAGTGCTCAATGGTGTGAAGCCACAACATCGGCTGTGTCACCGCCACGATGCCCTTCACAGATCACTGTGCAGATGTCGTACATGTCATAGCAATGTATTTCCAACAGTATGCCAGCACAGCAGTGTGAATGTGACCTGCCACCATCATTATGTCTTCCAGATAATGCCACGTTCCGGCTTCCACCATTTAGCCGACAGGAGGAGGAGGTCATCATACCATACCTCCAGAGTAACTACAACGCCCTGTTTAGCCATGTGCCACAGCAGGCACAAGAACGGCAGGAGATGTGGGAGGAGTTGTGCAGGAGGGTGAACAGCGTGGGCGGAACCAACCGCAGCTACCAACAAATCCGCAGGCACTGCACAGACCTGATCCGGCATGCAAGACAGCGTGCGCTGCAATCGCCAGGCAACAACGTGGGACAGGTGGTGGGCCACCAACACAGCCCCCACTCACAGCTACGGAGGAGCTCCTGGCCAGTCTGGGGACACCCACGAAACAACTTCAAGCAGAACCACTTGCGCCCATAGTGGAGGTGGGTGTCTCCCGAGCTATGAGCCTGGAGCTGCATGGTAAGTCAGTGTTGCATGTTTGTATGATAGGCGACGTGGGTGTGGGTGTCATAGTACAACACATGATATAGCAATACATGCCAGGTATATGGCCACACAAGATGCAAACCAGTGTATGCTATGTTGTGTTAGCAGACATGTGCATAGCACATGCAACCACACATGCATGATGTGTCATGCACAGTGCTGACCGTGGAGATAGTAATGGCTAATGTGTATACCTTTGTGTAATGCCTTTACAGGTACGTCTGGCGTGTCGCAGGACAAGGGTCTGTTGCAGGTAAGTCTGTTGCCAGTCAAACGCATGTTCTGCTGTATTGATATTCCCCATGTGTCTAGGCATGACATGCTCACCTGTGTGTGCCCCGCCACGGTATACAGCTCGCACCACCGACATACACACCACCCATGTACAGTAGATACACCCGTTACCGTGAGTGGTATGACACCACACAACCAATTGGTGTGTTACGTGCATTCAGCTATGCATACAATGGTGTAGGTGTTACACAATGGCTGCATGTGTAGTATGCATTGGTATGCCAGTGCAGTATGGACACAGTACCACAGAGTGAGCTGTGATCTGGCCAGAGCACAGGTGTTACCAATGTGACCCATGCCCCTGCATCGGTGCACACGTTGTGACATGGCGCATGCCATGTCCCATGCACGTGGATGTCTGGCTGCAGCATTGTCACACCATGATATGACCTATGCACAACATAGCAGACATACACACTGTCAGCATATCCGTGAGAATGTGACACGTCACACTAGTATGGGTGTATGTCACATGGGCCACCACAGGGCCGTGTGCACAATGTCTACCACACACAATTGTCAATGAGTCAGACAGACAAGGCCATGGTTGATACCTACAGGCATGTTGCCACACAGCACATCCACAGTGGGTACTCACCATTGCACCCTGTACACACATAGTGGGTTCATCAATGTAGTGGACCCCTGGACATCTGATGTAGTACACCAGTGACATGAAATTCCTCTCCACAGCTACTACAGGTGCCTCCAATGTCCACCATATATGTGCTGCTGAGCAGCTGAACTGGCTTACAGACATGGCAATGTAATGCGTCCAGGTCACGCATCGCACAGACACATAGCTGTGTCCTGCTACTGTGCAGTGGCACAGAGCCCGCACACACCATACAGCTATGCACACAGCTCACAGCAAACGTACCTACACAGACATCACTGTTACACATACATTGTATCTGTACACTGTACACATAACACTGCACCATGACAGCCATCGTGATGTGGTGCATGCGGTGGACACCATCTTCACACGTCCACATGATGCCGCACATGTTTCCGGTGTACATTAGATAGTGTTGGCAGCCATGTGTACTCCCAACTTGCCGCCGGCCACACGGTGTATCACGCTGATGCATGCAAACTACCATGAATGTGTGTACTGCATGCCTACTAAATGACACCTGCCTGTTGTACTGTCCCCACCAGGGCAGTGTACATACTGCCACTATGAATGTCTGGTCTGCATTCACTGGTCTGTGTTGTGTGAATGCTGCATGCCACCTGCATAATCACATGCATGCTGTGTGTGTGTGTGTGTGTGTGTGTGTGTGTGTGTGTGTGTGTGTGTGTGTGTGTGTGTGTGTGTGTGTGTGTGTGTGTGTGTGTGTGTGTGTGTGTGTGTGTGTGTGTCTGTGTGTGTCTGTATTGTAACCGATGGTATGTCTTTGTATTGACAGGTGCTGTAGGTGCGTTCCTCCCGCGGTCAATCTGATGCTAGTGTCCCCACAGATACTAGTGGTGATGAGCATGTGCATGAGGCACAGGCAGGGTCGTCACAGGCAGAGTCTGTGCCACTGGAGAACATCACACATACGTCCCTTTCATCCCTGCACACGGTTCAGATGCCGACACATACCCCAACACCGTTGCCCATAGATGACGGTCAGTCAGCGTCTGTTGTCCCCGAGCAGGAATGTGTGGTGGCTGCAGAAGGTGTGGGTACACACGATGTTGCCAGTGTAAGGACTGGTGCAGTGCCACGCAGGCATGTGGCAGGTGCTGCCCGTAGGGGGAGCACCGCTAGGCATACACCTGCCGTCCAGGGTGCAGCAGCTGGTATAACCAGACGCATGTTCCAGACTGTAATGGCGGCGCAGGCACATGCCGAACGGCAGAACCAGGTGGGGCAGAGGCTGCAGAGGTCCGCAATCCGTACCCTAAATGACAGCATCCAGGCATTGGCGAATGCACAACAGCATCTTGCCGATGTTCTGGATAGGAGATTGGGCGATATGGCTGGTCTCATCGACCGAGGCTTGGCCATCCTTGAGCGTGCGCAGTCCGTGCAGGAACACCAGGTAGGGGTGAGGCATAGGGCACGTGGGCGTGTGCCAGCAACACCACCTGCTGCAGGTCAGCGTGTGCGTGCCACCTCCCATGCCCACACAGACAGTGATGGTAGCAGTAGCACTGCAGCTGCTACCACACCATCCACACCAGGACAGAGCAGGCCACGTGGACGTGGCCCTGACGGCCCCGTCGTGGGCACGGTTCCAGCGGACATGTGACATCGGAGAGTGGACAGTCTGTACCTCCACCCGGTCATGCCCGTGCGACCCCAGGCAGGCGCTGGTCACTGCCGGCAGACACAGTGAGCCGCGACACCAGCACTGTGCAGGCAGTGGCTGCCAAACATACCCCACGTAGGCATCACAGATGACTGAACTGTGTACACACACACCCACACACAGCAGACACAACTGTAGGGCTCCACCACTCCCACATGCAATCTACATAGTCATGGCCACTCAATGCACTGGCCCTTACACACACACATGATGTCATCCATTGGTACAGCCCATGCCTGTGGCACATATCACCCTGTGCATATGATTAAGTCTCTGCCGCATAACTGTGAGCCACACCATCAATGCACGGTTAAGCTGACATATTATGATGCACAGGGTGGACACGATAGTGAGAGGTGTATGTGATACCTGTGTCCGCATAGCACGTGCTGTGTATGTTGTGGTGTGTGTGTATGGCTGGTGACAGGTGTGTATGTGATGTGTGTTGTGCACGGACATCATGCAGCAGACATACCATGCAGGACAGGTGCAGCATTCATTGATATGTGTACACAGTATGTGTGGTGGTTACATGTGTAGCACCATGTCGGTGCAGTTAACCCGTATGATACTGATGGTGTACTTGCACGCGCCTACTGGGAGCACTGTAATTAGTTCCCCGCGGTAGTCGTGGGGTACCCACAGGCATGTCTGGCAAAATCAGCATAGCACAGTTACCCACATCCGCATGGACCCCTACATAGGTACATAGGCACACATGAACGTGACAGGATATGTGCCCTACGACATGTGTGGACCTAGCATGACTGTGTGTGGCATCTAACACCCCTCAGGATGGGGATGCCATATCCATCAGTCCCCAGTCCCTGGTCTAGCAGTGACACACAGAGGTTGACTGGCGATAACTATAGTCACACATCCACACGCCATTAGCAGTCCTGACAAAGGCAGTCAGGGCCTTTCCTTCACATGGCCTGGCACTCCTCCCGTGTTGTAGTGTGTGTCTGGCCGTTACCCTGCTTCCCCAGCACGCCCCACTCATCTTTGGGTTGAGGTGTCTGACAGTCGCTTCTGTGCCCGTGTTCGCATGGGGCCTGGGAGGTGGAATGTGCCCATGTCACCCAGGTCAGACATGGCCATGTATGTCAGGCACAGATCACCACGGAGCAGCTGTGCTGTGAAGATCCACAGCCGGTGTCCCCTTGGCCGCACCTTGTGACACATGTCCTAGCACCGTCATCCCGCCTTGTGGAACGCTTGCGGTCCTTCCGGTGCTGCAGGCGTCAGGTTAGCTACAGGCCACATGTGCCATTGTGCGCAGTCATTGCACTGGTGTGTGATGTGTACAGGGGTACAATGAACACCCTGATGTGGTTGCCATTCCATCCAGACCAGGAGGCCACAATGGAATGTCTTCACACCCACATTGCCATTGTGTGTGTTGACAGAGGTTGCCAACAGGTGTGGTAGCCATTTCCCTGAACATGTCCACCATCTTTAATGGCGCACCACCTACATGTGACATTGGGACGAACATGTTCTTCACACTGGGTAGGGCTGCACCTTCTCTGGCATTTGGTAGCAGGCCATGGCTCTGGCACCAGTCATCCATGTCTATGACGCCCTAGGTGGATGTTAGGTGTAACATGGGGTGCTGGGTATGTCGGCGGTGCGTAGTCATCTGCATACCTTGTCTGCTACAATCCCCCTATGATTGCATGCACATTGGAAGGTCGGATGCCATATGGCAGGTGCACAGGAGTGAGCCCTGTGGGCCTCCACTGGGTCCAGATATGAGTGTGACAAGGCACCTTCAGCACCAACCCTGTGTGGTGTGACCTCCAACCTGTGTGAGAAGCATCGGGTGACATATGTCCCCACATGTATGCTGGCGAGCCTTTACATGGGTCCCATGTGTAGTGTGCTCTGAACGCTCCCACCAGGTCATGGTACTGTGTGCAAACCCACATATCCCCATCAATGGCCTTGGTGAACACTCCAGACTGGACGAGCAGGTTCGGGAGGCAGGATCCGCCCTTGACTATGTAGTTGTGGGTATGTTCCGTCTTGGCTGTACACCACTATCTGTGACCATGACCACCTGTATGGACCTCCACACAGCTTTGCAGACAACACTTGTCAAGCGTGTAGGGTGTGGCTGTTGACAGTCCATAGGAGCACTACCCTGGCATAGTGGGACCACAGATGCCATATGGCATCCATTGGGGACATAGCCCATAGTAAGGCTAACATGACACAGTGGCGCATGTGGGGCGAGGGCCTCAAAGAGGATGGGTAGCACACAGCCAGGGAAACCATCGGTGCCCATTGCTGACGTGTCAAACGCCATAGAGATATGGGATCACTCCAGGCCATATGACATGTTTGGGAGGATACACTCTGGTGGGATGGATATGTTCCCTGTTGGGGGATGTATGCATGGAACATGTCCTGTGGTATGCAGACAATGTCTGTGGGTGCAGTGACTGTTGTACCATTCTGGACCATTTCCAGGCAAGTCTGTGTGCCCCCAACCATGTCCTTACCACAGTTAGGGAAGGCCCTGTGGTTGTCTCATGTGCCCTCTGCAGTACCACTCCCACGAGCGGACCTGGATGTTGGTATGTGGGGCCGTATGGTGACGCCGGTATGAATGGGTGATGGTTTCCCTGGTACTGTCATTGCCCTGCCATGTAGTAGCTCCAACTGTTGATGTACAGGTAGTCAGTGGCTGCGGTCCACCACACCATGTGCCTACCTGTGGTGGACAAGGTCCTGATGTCATCATGTTTGCCTGTTGCAGACATGCATGTGGGTGGTCAGGGAAGGCATTCTGCGTTTGCCGGTCTGGCCTCTGTTCAACATTGGCATGGAGGACATGTAGGGTACCACACCGGTCATATGATGTGTGTGGTTTTCTGTGGAGAGGTCATCACTGAGGTCCCCCATGCTGGTGTTGGTTACAGTGAGTGGATGACCAGTGGATCCACTATACGGTCTTGCATCACCATTGAGGGCTGTACATCCTGTGTGGGGCATATCCTCACCATGCGTGATGGGCAGAACTGTCAGACATCCCCCCCCCCCTGGTATGTATGGTGCATGGCTGTTTAACAGTGGCCAGGTGTGTGAACACCTGGGACTGCTGGCGTACTGTGTTGTGCCATGGGTAATGTTCCCAGGCTATGTATGGGTGGTTCATGTCACCCAAACGGTGCTGTTGTGAGAGCATGCCCACTCACCAGTGTCCTCAGGACATCTGTGAAGGTATCCTGTGTTTGTGAGGGTTGTCTGTAGCATGCAACAAACTGTAGGCCAGTCCTACACATGGTTAATTGCACCTACATATTCCCCGCAGCAACAACAACGTCTGTGGCATGACCGGGTTACTGTTGTGTGGCCGGACACACAGGATGGTCCGCATTCCGCCACCCATGCCGCCGCACCATGTGTATGCATGTCTGATCTGTGCCGACTCTAAGTGTCTGAGCATGCCCAGTAGGCAGCTGTGTAGATAGACACACAGCACAGTGCACACCGCGGCCGTCTGCAGTAATACGCCCGGTGCATGCCTCTATCCCCTACGCGAACGCCACGTCGCATGGCCAGGTTTCTGTTGTGTGGCTGGACACACGACGGTCCACATTACGCCACCCATGCCATCGCCAACATGTGTATGCATGTCTGCCCTGTGCCGAGTCTAAGTGTCTGAGCATGCCCAGTATGCAGTGATGTACTGATCAGTAGTTACTTGTTATTCTCGACTGCAGCACTAGCGCAGTTAGTGTCGCCGATCTGGGATGGTAACAGACTGCGTGACTCGCACTCTGTCCCAACATCCCATCGGGCGAATTGCCTTTGGAAATGACAGCACTCACGTAGGGGTATGCCTGCTGACAGCGCTCTGCTCAGTAAACCCGGTAGGGCGTTCTGTAAATGCGTCATACTGTAGTGTGTTCATGTAGATAGGCTTAGGTTCGCCCCCGTCCTTCCGGTGTGTGTGTGTGTGTGTGTGTGTATGTGTGTGTGTGTGTGTGTGTGTGTCTGTGTGTGTGTGTGTGTTTCCAGCTGCCTCTGCGACTGATTATGCTTTTAGAGGCTCCGCAACACATGCCTTGGCTATTGCCAACTATTGTCTTCGGGTGACGTCAGCAGCCTACAAGTATGCCTGTGACAGCGCTCTGTTTAGCAAACTTCGGTAGCTGCTCTGTAGATGCTTCATACAGTACTGTGTTCGTGTGGATAGTCCTACGTCCGTTCCGCGTCCCTTCCCTGTGTGTGTGTCTCTGTGTGTGTGTGTGTTTCCAGCTGCGTCTGGACTGATTATGCTTTTAGACGCTCCACACATGCCTTGGCTATTGCCAACTATTGTCTTGGTGGCGTCGGCAGCCTAATGCCCGTGACAGCACTCTGTTTAGCTTCGGTAGCGCGTTCTGTAAATGCTTCATACAGTAGTGTGTTCATGTAGATAGTCGTAGGTTCGTCCCCCGTCCCTTCCGTGTGTGTGTTTCCAGCTGCCTCTGCGACTGATTATGCTTTTAGATGCTCCGCAACACATGCCTTGGCTATTGCCAACTATTGTCTTGCGGGTGATGTCAGCAGCCTACAAGTATGCCTGTGACAGCGCTCTGTTTAGCAAACTCGGTATCTTGTTCTGTAAATGCTTCATACAGTAGTGTGTTCATGTAGATAGTCGAGGGTTCGTACCCCGTCCCTTCCATGTGTGTGTGTGTTTCCAGCTGCCTCGACTGATTATGCTTTTAGACACCTCCAACACATGCCTTGGCTATTGTCAACTATTGTCTTGCGGGTGATGTCAGCAGCCTACAAGTATGCCTGTGACAGCGCTCTGTTTAGCAAACTTCGGTAGCTGTTCTGTACATGCTTCATACAGTAGTGTGTTTATGTAGATAGTCGTAGGTTCGTCCCCGTCCCTTCCGTGTGTGTGTGTGTGTGTGTTTCCAGCTGCCTCTGTGACTGATTATGCTTTTAGACGCTTCGCTACACATGCCTTGGCTATTTCCAAATATTGTCTTGCGGTGACGTCAGCAGCCTACATGTATGCCTCTGACAGCCACTCAGCCAGTTTAACTTCGGTAGCGCGTTGTGTAAATGATTCATACTGTACTGAGTTCATGTAAATAGTAGGTTCATCTCCGTCCCTTCCGTGTGTGTGTGTGTGTTTCCGCTGCTTTCGACCATACAACTGAATAAGCAAATTGTTACAGTGTTCACAATCAACAGTGTGATATTTAAAATCATGTTAAGACTCACATTGTTGTTTGTGAACATTCTTCATAGCATATTTCCTGCACACGTTGTGGAAACAACGAAAACGCTGTATTTTAATGAACTGTTCAAATGTTACGAAGACTTGTGTTGTGTCGAACTACGGTGACTTTTCTTGCTGCAAGTTTCCGGTTTGTTTCTGTTGCATAGTACAATAACATGTAACACGTGTGTTCATAGTATGCTTTCTGTGATGTTGACATGTGTGTGTTTTAGCAGTACGTCTCTGCTTTCTATGCTGTGGCTACATCTCCATTGCTCGCATAGAAAGTGACAAATGGAAGTGTAAGGGTGGACATTTAAAGCCTGGATACTTCCATGTTATGTGTAAGTCTCACGGGGCCAACGGGTGATAGCGCATACATGTCTATGAAGTACCTTTGGATACCATATGCGACCTGTCGTGGACGAAATGTTTCTGTTGACTGTTCCATCTACCTATGTGTGACATGGTTTGTGGCCATAGGGTGCCAGCAAGTCTTCCCTGTTCATTGGGTGTTTGCCATGGTGTATTGACATCAATCCTATTAATTCACCGAAGGATGTCTTTCTTTGGTGTCAACGCCATAGTTTGACCATCCTATGTTATTCCCAGCAGACGTGGAGATTGTGCCATTGGTATCTTTACACAGGTGACCCATCTGTTCCACTGTATGGAGGCGTGTGATCCCCATAGATGTGCTGGCACATGGAGTGTTGTGTACGCCGGTATCTGCCCAGCGGTCTTTCTTTGAATGGGGAGTGTGTACTGTACACCGTATCTGTATTCCCTGGGTTATGCCTTGCAACAGCTGTGGGATTCCCCCAGGTTTGCAGCTATGGGTGCCATCTTGGCCGTACGTTTGTCCATCCATGGGAACCGCCTACTGGACACTAGTATCGGGCTGTCAACATTTCACAGCTGCATTCTCCATTTCCGGTGGATGATCGGTATTAGTATTGCGGAGTAACGTATATGCCATGGCCACGTCCGCTGCAGGCGGGACGATGAATCATATGCCAATCCACACAGACAACCATATATCCATACCCACCATTCAATCTCTGCAACCGTCGAGAGTACCCCTACCAGACCCTTCATGTGTGGCGAAATGGGATGTGGAGTTACGTGTATGGATGCAGAAGCCTCGGGAGTCCTATTCATATGTCCTGCATTTCATGGACGGCTGTCATCACCCGAAGACACCTGTGGTGCATATATCTACCTGTGCCGTAGTCACGGCTGTCACCTCTTCAGTTCACACTATGTTGCTCACACTCACCTAAGGAGTAATATTTGGGTCCTGCAATGGACACCGATGTGCATATGTAAAGTGTAGGACATGTTGGACTGTGTCCATTCGCCAGCGGGTTTGACTGCGCCGTATGTTCCCCATTCCGGATGTCTGTCCGCCTACCCATATTATGTAGTGCTAACGTAACCCGTCCTTCCACAATTTACCCATAGCGTGTTACTGTAGTCCTGCAGGTTCGCATCTCCGTAGAGTAATCCTCACAGGTACCATTGTGAACTATCCGCCACTGTATTGTCAGTATAACACAGCCGGTACATGTAGAACCTATTTATTCATGACAGTATGTCGGTTATGTGTGAACTCCATATTTTAGCCGATAGTATGACCTTCCTAGTTGGCGTTGTTGGTGTGCCATTAATATGTGTTCCACAGGTCGCAGGTATGTTCCGCAGAGTGGAGGGGTGATCCCCCATACTGGATAGCACCTTCGCAAGCTGTGTGCGCTGGGATTCGCATGGCAGGATGGATGTTCACGGGTGTATGTACTGCTGTTTCCATCTTTATGTCCTGTGTCATGCCCTACTACGGCTGTGTGATTCCACCAGGCTTGCTATTATGGGTGCCATCTTGTCCGTACGCTTGTCCATCCTTGGAAATGCCTACTGACACTGATTTAGGGCTGAACACATTTCACACATGCCTTTAGCATTACCCTATGGGTGCTGCATCCTTACTGGGACTAAGGCACGTCCTGTACCCGCAGCCCTCCCACGGGCGGACAACGGATTATCAGCCAAACAACACCGAGACCCATTTGCATACCCAGGATACCAGGGCTGCAACCCCCACGATACGCATGACACATCCTTCATGTGCGGAACTGGGATATGGACGCATGTATGGACACGGCAGTCTGGGGACCTCTGTTCATATGTCCTGCATGTCATGGGCAGGTATCATCAACCTTAAACACGCTTGGTGGTGCATATGTCTAGCTGTGCCGTAGTCACGGTTTGTACTGATTGGCTGTTCTTGGCGCATACTGGCAAAACAGTCAGAATTTTGGAGTCCTACAATGGACAATCGATGTGCATTTGTAAAGTGTAGAACGTGTTTGACTGTCCCCATCTGGCCAGTGGTATTGACTGCCGCTGTATGTTCCCCAGTCGTGGATGTCTGCTTGACTACCCATCGCTTGTAAGATATGGCCTATCTATATCCACGTGCCGGTATGCGAATACAGCAAACCTTGCGTCCTGCCCATCTTCATAAACGACATTATGGAACATATATCGGCAGAAACAGACACTGTCAAATCGATAGACTCCACAGTGAAAGGATACTGAGCTCTCTCAACTACTAACATGGGGCTCCGTGGAGTACGGATGTCATGACATTATAAAGCCATCCCTAATTCACTTCCTTCAGAGTCGGTTTAAAGCGAAATAATCAATAAACCTGCTCATAGTTAGGTGGACAGTGCTCCAAGTCTTGATTATAACGTGACATATACATATCAGTGTTGTACGCCTTACTTCATGGAAACAATAATGCGGCAACAATGTGTTAATATATCTACAATATTGGCAAATACAATCAGTATCGGACACATAGTTGATAATTGGTGAGAGTGCACCTTAGAATGTAGTGTGTTGATCAGGTTATTGTATATCACGTGTATAATAGTAGCATTCACGATAACAAAGCATGGAATCAATAGGTACTATTTGGGCATATATTTGACAATTATGAATGTAAACGTGTGGAGGAGACATCCGTAACCTTCCCTGGTTCCACTGGATCACACGCACACGCATACTCGCATGTCCGATTGTGGGTTACGCGCGCAGCATACTTTTTGTGCATATCCGTAGTCCGCTTTATATGTTTACAGTGTCTGTGTGGTTACGTGTTTTATGCTACTTGTGACTATTCGGTAACATATGTCTGATCCGGTTGACGGACGTAACGCAGAAAGCACTTACAGCTTTATATGTAACAGTCTTTGCAGCATGGGCGCTTTACGTATACGTGCACATCTATATGTTCTATAGTCATAATTCCAGCATTGACTGCAGTCACGTTTGACTCTACTGTGACCAGTGCGTTAGCTGTTCGTCATTAATATGCATACCCGTGGTACCTATGTACATTTACATATCACCCCCGCACACACGCGCCACAGGCATCCATTCTCCTGCTGGGAAAGGTGCGGTACTGCATGTTGAACATTCCTAATTCCCCTCGCTCATGGCCCAGGGATGCATATGTCGTCACCACAGGGCTGTTCAGATGACAGCTGCTTATATCCCATATGCATACAGGCCTTCGATTGTCAGGGTGTTGCTGTGGTGCTTTGGGTTTGGTCTTGGTCACCACCGTACGGACCGCCCTGACCCTGTACCAATGTTAGATGAGTCACAGCATTTTGTCCGTGTCCATGGTACCATGTCACGGCCCCCAATTAGTCTTAACCGTGCATCGATTGGCGGTGTATCCGTTGTAGATCTCGTTATACTAATTGCACACGGTCTGATCGAACTAACTACTTCCATTACTAACCCTCCGTATGTATGGCCTGTGTCGCCAATATTACAAGGGTTTAACATTGCGTGACGACTTTCACTGAGCCACAGACATGTCCGTTGCTTTCTTTGGCCCAGTTCCCCTGTGCTTCACACATTTAACATAAAGAGGCGTAACAGGTTGAACAGCTCGAACACAGGACATCGGGTTGTCCGTCGCTGTCTATTATTGAATGTCTCTGTGGAGTTTGTTTCACAAAGCGACACATTGTCGGCATTGTTAGCGGACATCTCGCGAATCGTCCGCACACACGCTGTGGCGAATTATTTGTCTGCCTTTGGCCGGCTTAACAGGCATTATGCAGTGCCATTATGTCTGGGGATATATGGTTTCCTTCCTTACGTAGATGATGTGCCATACTAGCAATGACCCTAGCGATGACCAGCGTCTGGGTGTGGGTACTGCTGTATTACCCACGGAAGAGTGGCCTTAGGGTAAGTGGTGACCTGGGCAGAGGTTGCCACCGATACGTCACCCGCCACCCTCCTGGTCTACCTACACCAAATAGAGTCTGGAAAGGTGCCGGTAGAGCAACACCCTAGACGGTACCATTGGCCTATGCCTAAGGCCGGCTGTGTGTGGTCCTTGGGCATCGGACTCGAACGGGCACGCCTGCCGTTGGTATGTCCAGCACACCCACATCCAGCCCCAAGGCAGTCAACACAACATCCATGGGTCCACATGGTGTCCCAGCTGTGCACTCCAGGAACTCTATGGGGAATTTAACCCACACCGGACGGCTGTGTAATCCTAGCCTCACCTCAGGATCGCACCTGAGTAGTAGCACAGGGCGACTGTAGTCACACTCCACATAGATGGTGCCTCCACTGACCCTGGGTATTACCATACCATTAGTTTGACAAGCCTTATCTGCAAAGCCATGGAGATGGATCATAATGGGACACATAGATGGGACATAGGGACCCGCATACTTTGATACAACCCAGTTTAGCTTGGTCATAGTCAGATCATGCCCTTTACACGTGTTTCACTTTGTAGAATCAGTCACCAAGGCCATTGCTGAGGGTAAAGCAGTCCATACAGCCTACCTCAACCCAGCAGGGCCGTCGACACAATACCCCTCGGTATAATTGATAAACCCGTCATCTTGAATGTAAATCCATACATCGCCATATGGGTTGCAAACGGACTAAGTCACAGAACACACATGGCCATAGTTGCTGGCCATGTCATACTCACAGCCAGTCACAGGTGGTGTCCCATGGGGCTCAGTCCTGGGTCCACTATTTCCAGCATCTACGCTTCCAATGTACACGCACACAGGGGGTTATGGGTGACAATGTTTGCATACGACTGCAAACCGGATGCCAAAGTCAGACACACATCTGGCACAGATATCCTTCAGGAGTGCCTCACAGATGTGGTTAAGTGGTACCACAGGCATGTCCTACAGCTAAATGCCAGGAAATGCATAGGCATACCCAGCCGGGATGAACAAGGTTACCCGAGCTACCAAATAGGAGGCAGGCCACTCAACAGGGAGGGGGATACCAGTGATCTGGGGACACGAGTAGTTGAAAACCGTTCGATAGACACACATGTTGCTAACATAGTTGGGTAGACCTTCCACATTGCCCACATCATCATGAAGGGATTCACATCTAGATCAGGGGAGGTCATTGTCCCCTTGTACTCATCACTCAATAGACCTATGATTGGGTACAATGCCGGTTCAGAATGTATCTGACCCAACACCTGCAGCAGCTGGAAAGGCACCAACAGTTCTTCGACAAACGGATGCAGGGTCTCAGGTATATGTGTTATACTGACCGACTGAAAGGATTCCAGCTGTATACAGTTGCATACCACTTGCCCAGAGGTGACCCGTGCCTGGCATGCACGGCTAGGTCGAACCCAGATCTGATGACTATGCTTCACGTAAATAAGGTAGATCGCTCAGAACCACAAGGGCAGCTGACGTACACCTTGACACTGTCATTAATCGAACGTGCGGTTATTGTTGGGACGGATTCATCACAGACACTCACTATGCTGTGGAACTGACATCCCAGTACATGTGAGGGCAAGCACCTCGCTGGCCTTCTGTTAGTATTTACACATGGATGTCTGGATTGATTTATTTAAGTAACCTTCTAAATGAATGTTACATTAGCACATTGTGAATCTTTACATTTCATTGGTCTATTTTACAGTAGTCATATTCATACGGTTTATGTGTATATATTATGGTTCATTCATATTACTAGGTGTCTGCAGTTCTGTTAATATATTGGCACAATCCGTAGGACATATATATGTAGCTTACACAGTCAGACATTTGGAAAACATTTTATGTTGGTTCATGTTTCATATATGTACATATATTTCCATTTTCCGATGAAGACTGTACCTTTCGAAGCAATGTCTGATGTCCTCACTGTGTAGGATGTGTAACCCAAGTAAGGTTTGTTCGCTTGTCTGCCTTTAAGGCATGTAATTAGTACCTAGTACATCTAATGTACCAACCAATTAATGCTTGTAAATGTAGTAGGTTGGACTGCATTGTATGTAGTTCGAATAAGTCTGCTTATGAAGCAGACGAAGTGGGCTCCAATAGACTATGGTGACTGCCTTTCCTTCTTGGTGTGCCGTGGTAGGTCTCTGATGGTCCCTTCGGTACCTCGGCTTTGCTTTGGACTTCATCGGCTGGTTCTCTGTGTTTCTTGTATGGGGAATGCCAACTGTAGTCCCTATGTGTATGACTTGTGTAATGCCTTGCTACGGCAGTGTAATTCCGCCGGTATTGCATTTATGTGTGCCAACTTAGGCATACGCTTGGCCTACCATATGAATTGCCTACTATACACTGGTATAGGGCTGTACATTTCACACCTGCATTTGCATTCCCGGAGTATGGTGTGCATTATTAGCGGAGACTGACGCATGTGCTACGAGACCGTCCCTCCGCAGGGCGGACAAAGGATTGCCTGCTAAACAACACCGGTGCCAGATTCTACATACCCAGACTCCCTTGACGCAACAGTGGACAGCACCCATTACACATCCTTCATGTGTGCTGCAGTGTGATGTGGACGCAGCTGAATGGTTCCGGCACCCTGGGTATTTCTGTGCATGTGTGCTGCAGTTCATGGACAGCTATCATCAACATTGAACACGCTTGCATGCCTATGTGTACCTGTGACGTGGTGACGACAATTAGATCACATGAGTAATGCAGGAAGCTAGCAGGCATTCTCTGAACAGAATTTTTGGGTCCTACAATGGACACCGATGTGCATATGTCAAGTTAGATGTTGCTGGACTGTGTCCACCTGCCCAGTGCTTTTCACTGCTGGTGTATGTTCCCAATCAGCGGATGTCTGTTTGACTACCCATCTCCATGGTGCTACATAACCAGCTGAGTTAGTACTGTGAACAAAATGACATACACCCAAAGATGCTGGGTACCCAATGCGTCATATATACCTCAGACATCCCAAAGGGACATATCCCTCACTATATTTCCCATATAACACCCCCCGAACATGTTGCTTACCTATGCATTCATGTAACCATGTTGTCTTCGCAGGTGGGAATGCCATAGTTTACATATCCTACGTGACGTTCTGTGTGTGCCATTAGTATGTGTTCCACAGGTCGCACATCTGTTCATTTCCGCTGTGCGGTGGCGGTGCTCCTCAGTCTGTTGCTGGCAGACTTGAGTGCTGTGTATGCCGGTGTTGGCACCGACAGTCCGGCTTTGTATGTGGAATGTCAACTGTGGTCCCTATGTGTATTTCCTGTGTCGCCTTCCCCGCTGCTATGCGTTTCTCATTTTACCCGGTTTGCAGTTGTGGGTGCCATCCTGGCTTAAGCATGCGGGTGTCCATATCATCCATGACAATTGCCTACTGGACAGTAGTATAGGGCTGTACACATTACACACCCATTTAGCATTCTCCGGAGTATGGTTTGCATTATTAGCGGAGAGTAAGGCAGGTGATACTACACATCCCTCCCACGGGCGGAAGAAGGATTGCCTGCGAAACAACACCGAGCACAGAGTCTACATACCCAGAATCCCTTGACTGCAACAATTGACAGTACCCATTACACATCCGTCATGTAATGCGGAAGTGTGATGTGGATGCAGTTCTATGGACCCGGTACCCTGGGTATTTCACCAATGTGCATCTGTGCTGCATTACATGGACAGCTATCAGCAACATTAAACACGCTTGCGGTGCATATGTGTACCTGTGACTACACTGAGTTCCGTTAGGTCATTAAATAAGCTGTAAGACCTCTCTTTAGACAAATTTTTGTGTCCTACAATGGACACCACTGTGCATATGTAAAGTGTAGAGCTTTGTCGGACTGTGTCCTTGTGAGCATTGGATTTCACTGATACTGTGTGTTCAGGAATCAGGATGTCTGTTTGACTACCCATTCCATGGTGCTACATAACCAGCGGATTTAGTACTGTGAACAATTGACATACATCCAAAGATGCTGGCTACCAACCGCTTCATATAAACCGCAGTCATTCCAATGGGACATATCCGTCACTGTATTTCCAATATAACACCACGGAACATGTTGCTTACCTATGCATTCATTTAACCATGTTGCCTTCATAGGTGGGAATGCCATAGCTTACATATCCTACTTGACGTTGTGTGTGTGCCATTAGTATGTGTTCCATTGCAGGTCGTACATCTGTTCCGCTGTACGGTTGGGTGCTCCTCAGTCTGTTGCTGGCAGACTGAGTGCTGTGTACCGGTGTTGGCACGAGTCCAGCTCTGTATGGGGAATGTCAACTGTAGTCCCTATGTGTATGACTTGTGTAATGCCTTGCTACGGCAGTGTAATTCCACCGGGTTTGCATTTATGTGTGCCATCTTAGTCATACGCTTGTCCATCCATGTGAATTGCCTACTATACACTGGTATAGGGCTGTACACATTTCACACCTGCATTTTGCATTCCCGGAGTATGGTGTGCATTATTAGCGGAGAGTGGCATGTGTTACGACGCCCCTCCCACGGGCGGGACAAAGGATTGCCTGCTAAACAACACCGAGGCCAGATTCTACATACCCAGACTCCCTTGACTGCAACAGTGGACAGTACCCATTACACATCCTTCATGTGTGCTGCAGTGTGATGTGGACGAGCTGAATGGACCCGATACCCTGGGTATTTCTGTGCATGTGTGCTGCAGTTCATGGACAGCTATCATCAACATTGAACACGCTTGCATGCCTATGTGTACCTGTGACGTGGTGACGACAATTAGATCACATGAGTAATGCAGGAAGCTAGCAGGCATTCTCTGAACAGAATTTTTGGGTCCTACAATGGACACCGATGTGCATATGTCAAGTTAGATGTTGCTGGACTGTGTCCACCTGCCCAGTGCTTTTCACTGCTGGTGTATGTTCCCCAATCGCGGATGTCTGTTTGACTACCCATTCCACATGGTGCTACATAACCAGCTGAGTTAGTACTGTGAACAAATGACATACATCCAAAGATGCTGGTTACCAACTGCTTCATATAAACCTCAGACATCCCAATGGGACATATCCGTCACTATATTTCCCATATAACACCACCGGAACATGTTGCTTACCTATGCATTCATGTAACCATGTTGTCTTCGTAGGTGGGAATGCCATAGTTTACACATCCTACGTGACGTTCTGTGTGTGCCATTAGTATGTGTTCCACAGGTCGCACATCTGTTCCGCTGTACGGTAGCGGGTGCTCCTCAGTCTGTTGCTGGCAGACTGAGTGCTGTGTATGCCGGTGTTGGCACGACAGTCCGGCTTTGTATGTGGAATGTCAACTGTGGTCCCTATGTGTATTTCCTGTGTCATGCCTTACCGCTGCTATGTCATTTACCCAGGTTTGCAGTTGTGGGTGCCATCCTGGCCATACGGGTGTCCATCCATGACAATTGCCTACTGGACACTAGTATAGGGCTGTACACATTCCACACCTACATTTAGCATTCTCCGGAGTATGGTTTGCATTATTAGCGGAGAGTAAGGCAGGTGCTACGACACATCCCTCCCACAGGGCGGGAAGAAGGATTGCCTGCGAAACAACACCGAGCACAGAGTCTACATACCCAGAATCCCTTGACCGCAACAATTGACAGTACCCATTACACATCCGTCATGTGTGCGGAAGTGTGATGTGGATGCAGTTCTATGGACCCGGTACCCTGGGTATTTCTGTGCATCTGTGCTGCATTACATGGAGAGCTATCAGCAACATTAAACACGCTATGTGCATATGTGTACCTGTGACTACAATGAGTTCCGTTAGGTGATTAAATAAGGCGGAAGAGCTGTCTTTAGACAAATTTTTGGGTCCTACAATGGACACCACTGTGCATATGTAAAGTGTAGAGCTTGTCGGACTGTGTCCTTGTGAGCATTGGATTTCACTGATACTGTGTGTTCAGGAATCGCGGATGTCTGTTTGACTACCCATTCCACATGGTGCTACATAACCAGCTGATTTAGTACTGTGAACAATTGACATACATCCAAAGATGCTGGTTACCAACTGCTTCATATAAACCGCAGACATCCCACTGGGACATATCCGTCACTGTATTTCCAATATAACACCACCGGAACATGTTGCTTACCTATGCATTCATTTAACCATGTTGCCTTCATAGGTGGGAATGCCATAGCTTACATATCCTACTTGACGTTGTGTGTGTGCCATTAGTATGTGTTCCACAGGTCGTACATCTGTTCCGCTGTACGGTAGCGGGTGCTCCTCAGTCTGTTGCTGGCAGACTGAGTGCTGTGTACGCCCGTGTTGGCACGAGAGTCCGGCTCTGTATGTGGAATGTCAACTGTGGTCCCTATGTGTATTTCCTGTGTCATGCCTTACCGCGGCTATGTCATTTACCCGGGTTTGCAGTTGTGGGTGCCATCCTGGCCATACGGGTGTCCATCCATGACAATTGCCTACTGGACACTAGTATAGGGCTGTACACATTCCACACCTACATTTAGCATTCTCCGGAGTATGGTTTGCATTATTAGCGGAGAGTAAGGCAGGTGCTACGCACATCCCTCCCACAGGGCGGGGGAAGGATTGCCTGCGAAACAACACCGAGCACAGAGTCTACATACCCAGAATCCCTTGACCGCAACAATTGACAGTACCCATTACACATCCGCCATGTGTGCGGAAGTGTGATGTGGATGCAGTGCTATGGACCCGGTACCCTGGGTATTTCTGTGCATCTGTGCTGCATTACATGGACAGCTATCAGCAAAATTAAACACGCTATGTGCATATGTGTACCTGTGACGACAATGAGTTCACTTAAGTGTTGAAAGAAGGAGGCATTCCTGTCTTTAGACAAATTTTTGGGTCCTACATTGGACACCACTGTGCATATGTAAAGTGTAGAGCTTGTCGGACTGTGTCCTTGTGAGCAGTGGGTTTCACTGATACTGTGTGTTCAGAAATCGCGGATGTCTGTTGGACTACCCATTCCACATGGTGCTACATAACCAGGTGATGTACTACTGTGGACAAATTACATACATCCAAAGATGCTGGTTAGCAAATGCTCAATTTAAACCGCAGACGTCCCAATGGGACATATCCGTCACTGTATTTCCACTATAACACCACCAGAACATGTTGCTTACCTATGCATTCATTTAACCATGTTGTCTTCATAGGTGGGAAAGCCATAGTTTACATATTCTACTTGACGTTGTGTGTGTGCCATTAGTATGTGTTCCACAGGTCGCACATCTGTTATGCTGTACGGTAGCGGGTGCTCCTCAGTCTGTTGCTGGCAGATTGAGTGCTGTGTACGCCGGTGTTGGCACGATGGTCCTGCTTTGTATGTGGAATGTCAACTGTAGTCCCTATGTGTATTTCCTGTGTTATGCCTTCCCACGGCTATGTCATTTACCCGGGTTTGCAGTTGTGGGTGCCATTCTGGCCATACGGGTGTCCATCCATGACAATTGCCTACTGGACAGTAGTATGGGGCTGTACACATTACACACCTACATTTAGCATTCTCCGGAGTATGGTTTGCATTATTAGCGGAGACTGAGGCAGGTGATACGACACATCCCTCCCACGGGCGGAGAAAGGATTGCCTGCGAAACAACACCGAGCACAGAGTCTACATACCCAGAATCCCTTGACTGCAACAATTGACAGTACCCATTACACATCCGTCATGTGTGCGGAAGTGTGATGTGGATGCAGTTCTATGGACCCGGTACCCTGGGTATTTCTGTGCATCTGTGCTGCATTACATGGACAGCTATCAGCAACATTAAACACGCTATGTGCATATGTGTACCTGTGATGACAATGAGTTCAGGTACGCGTTGAAATAACACATTATTCGATTCTTTCCACAATTTTTGGGTCCTACAATGGACACCACTGTGCATATGTAAAGTGTAGAGCTTGTCGGACTGTGTCCTTGTGGGCAGTGGGTACTCTTTTATGCTACCATTTTGATATATATCTGGGAAATGTTTGTCCTGAGATATCAGGACATTTGACATGTGTTCGGTTTATTTACAGGACACGGCTGGCCAGAGAGGGCATATCCCTCTCAGGGTGGAACAGGTGTTTACCTTGGAACATATGCATCGGATTTTCAGCGATTACAATGTTTCAGTCATGGTATGTTGCCTAATATACCATCAATGTCATATTTATTACCCCATTTTGCTGCGTAACTCACATTATGTGCTCTCTGCGATTGCATATTCTTCACGCCACCGTCAAATGCGGATCACATGATCTGTTGCTTCAATAATCTCCCATATCCTCTACACGACTGCTACGCACTTCTGTCATAACACGTGTGTCTCCTTCCCTGTATCCACTGTAGTGTCTACATTCACTATTTACTCTGCTGTGTGTTCCCTGACCTATGTTCAGATTTAACAGTATGTGGGTAGGTCTTCTACCGATATCACTACTGTTAACAGAAACACAATGTAGTCTGGTCCCTGATCTACAATAGACACAAAAAGGCAGACACTCCTTACCTGGGCCTCCTGTTTAAGGCTGCACGCTTTTCTTCTTGGGATCCAGTTTTCCGCTTTTCAGCCACAGATCAGACAGTAAACAGCCTCTTTACACACAACAATTCAGTCGGAGGTCTTTTCATTCAAGAAGAACCATTTATGCATACTCTCCAGCGTACTTCTCTAACCAAGCATCCACTCTCACCTGTACCTTACCAAGGGCATTCCGGATTACAAGGATCACGATGTGAAATAAGTTGTTACAACCAGACTGTAGTTATCAGTAGACTTTTCTAAGTGACAGCCGATAACACAGGAGGCTCGGGTTCGGACAGTTTTAGTATTGTACACAGGCAGGCTAAATAATGTACAGTCCAAGTATGGGAGTTTTGTCTGACTCTATACAGTAAGCAGTTTCTTTATATAGTGTTTACAATCAGCATTTGCCCAACTTACTGACGTGGTCGGTCACAGGGCATTGCCATCACTATGGTCCGCAATAGTCTATACATACGTGGGTGCTGGGCTCGTGCTTTTAAATTGTTTTCTCATGGGAATAACACAGGCTTGCAAGGCACCTTGTACATTACAGTATCCTTTTGTGATTGTAGCTGCTTCAAGGACCCTACACTGTTACGATACAGTGGACAGTTAATTTCTTGATACGTTGCTTTGTCTGTCTGGTAGGGAGTTGTACTGCTATCTTCCATTGAGCTCACAAGGCCATCCTCCTCTGGGGAAGGAGTGCTGTTATGCATGTACATACATTTATTGTTCTGTAACCCAGCAAATAATTAATGATGACAGACATGAGCCTGCTGTCCTGCTTACTGCCAGGTTCAGAATTCCATCACAGTACAGCTTAGCTTCACCAATTACATGCAGGCTTAGTTCTGCTGCCATATTGTACGGTACAATTCAATACATTATATAGTATTTCGAGTGTAAACTGGAACTTCATATGTGTTTCTATATATTTTACTGAACAACATCCATCCAGCCATATGCATGTTGTTCCATCCTTTACCTTGACCGTGTATTTGTCCGTCCAGCCACGCCATCTCCACATGTGATGTCCCAGTTGCCGGTTCTGTGCCTGTAGCACCCTGTTAGGATGTCCGGTGTGTTAGGCACGTGTTCCGCTATATGTGATCGACTTCACTGCAGAGATGATCGCCGATGCGGTGGTCCACCGACCGACTTGTCCACATGTGTACACTTATGTGCACCGTGTCGTATGCAAACCTAGATGGTTTGGACGGGTACATACTACATGCCGGATGTACACATTCTGCTGACACATTCACATGCAGCCATTTACATATCTGTACCTGCGTGGGTTGCTGACATGTGGGTAATGATTTGCCCGCTGGCATTGCCTAACACAAACATCTTACCACAGTTCAGGTATGCACATTGTGTGTGGTTGTATAGCTGCACACGGATGCTAGCAGGTTTGGGTGCAGGGGTATACATGGGTGTGACTGACATGTACAATGAGGCTATTGTGTAGTACATCCGAATGCATGTGTTCTGCTTCTGGATATTACACTTCATCATACACCATCCGTGTATGCAACAAAGATGTTGCTGGGTCTGGGATATGTTGCTATGCACATGTTTGCCTGTGTTTGGGGTATCTTGCTTCCTTACTGTTGTTATGTCGGCACAGCTACCCGGCTATGTACTGTCACTACTGCTTGTGACCATTATGGTTGGCACCTTTTCCAATGCCCATGGTGGGGCATGTTATGTGGACACTTCGATATTTGCAGGACTACACATACCCAGGGCTAGTGCAGTAGACAGAACTTCACTTGTTTGCCATACTATGAGCCTATTCTGTTAGCGTTTGGGTTCCTTATTTATTTTCTTATGCCATGTCTGTGTTCCATACCGTAATGTATATGTTTTATGCTACTATTTACATGTATATTGCGGGAATTTGCGTGGCAGGGGATCGCAGGTCATTTTCCATTTATACGATTGTTGCAGGGACACGATTGTCCAATCAGGGACTGTCCATGGCACTTTGGGACAGCAGGTAACCCTGGTGACCATGCCCATGTCGCTGCTGGGGTTTCCACCTTTTCCATTTTCCGATCTGGGATATTTCCGACTCACATCTGCCTTTACAGGCCGACACATACAAACGGTCACTATATAGCATAGAAATTCACTTGTTTGCCTAAATAATTTGCTTATTATTGTGGCAATTTCCTTGCTTATTCTGTTTATTGTGTCATTTCGGTATTTCTGTTACAGAAATAACCAATTCATGCTACCATTACATTACATACGGGATATCATTGTGTCCTACATTCGTAGCACATCAGCCATTTCTAATACATTTTTGCGGGACACAACTGTCCATGGAGAGACTGCCCCAAACACAGTGGGACAGGTGGTGACCTTAGTCGCTGCTCCTATGTCGGTGCGGCGCGCTGACATGCGGCTGTACACCTTCTCTGAGTGTAAACACTGACAGTACATTGCGGACGGGCGGTCTTATCGTATCCTTTGCTCCTTGAACGGGTACACTTATGCCTTGGTGGCTTCTATTTGCTTCTCCGTTGATTTGGAACGGGACTATGTTGCGCACTGTACGCGTTTCATTCTGCACGGGACCTGGCTGCTGCCATTACTATTGTGGGCGGACCGTGGCTGTCAGCACATTAGGTTGCTCACCTCCTGCCGGCTTAGACACGCCTCCAGATGCATCCTACCTGGGCTCGCTCACATACACTACGCACGTGTCTGTGATTCCGGTGCACTCTCATTAATATGTATATGGCGCTACTGTGCCGGATATTCCATGCACCGCCGGCGCAGGCCTTACGCCGGCCTTGCGCCGAGCTTCATGAATCCCGGGGATAGAGTCCACAGGGTAGCTTGTTTTTATGTGAATATCTGGTTCTGTTCCTGTTAGGTATAGCCAAGTCAGTGCATTTGTTTAAGTGGCTATATAGGGCATTTATGCATTCCTCTGCATAGGAGTCATTGTTGGCTATGTTGGCAAGGGCTTTTAAATGTTTTTATCCCATCACTTAGTAGGCAATAGTTTGCTATGGAGAAATTTTTCAGATTTTCTACTTCTGTCTGGTTGTCAGGTTTGATCTTTACTTCAAATGAGACAGATTTATGGTCTGACCTTACCAGCAAGTGCAACATACAGTGGGTAGTGCAGTGACTCCCCCATGATGGTGAGTACTAGTTCCAATACATTTGAGCCCCTTGTGAGGGTTTGGACCAATTGTTCAAGGGCATTTGACTTAAATAAATCCAGGAAACTCTTAGGGATCATGTTTGTGCTCATGTAAAATGTCCACATCAAAGGAAGGATAGTTGAAATCTCCCAAGACCAATATGTTTGGCTGTGTACTGATCAACTCTAGCAAGTCCAGGTAAGTGGTGTGCTTCTCCTGCTTCATGGTGGGTGACCTGTAGCTAGTGATTTTGCGGAAGGGCATTTTACCTATAGTTAATTTCGCATGGAGTAGCTCAAAAGAGTGGTACTGTTTCACAAGACTCTGTGTATTTGGATTTAATGAAGATTGGTACACCTTTACTTTTGGTCCTTTCATGCTCATTCTGGGGTCTGAACATATGAAAAGCATTATAGCCTTGTATGGCTGGGGTTTTCTCAGCAGCCTAGAACCAAGTCTCAGTGACTGCACAAACATCAGCATCTTCCAAGGTAAGGAGTTCTTCCAGAGAGTGTAGTTTACTGTTTAAGCTTCTAGCATTAAGTAGCATGACCTTGAATTTGTCTTTAATGGATTTCTTTATGTCAAATTTTTTGTTGTTTGGATATTACCTAAAAAAGGCACTATGGGGGTGGCAGGCATCTTTGCTAGTATTGGAAAGCCTTGAGGAGACAGATGAAGGCCATCTGTGGCAAAGCAGCATGGACTCTTTACCATATCTTCCCAGGCAGACAGACTATGGATCCCCTCTGAGTGACACCAAAAGCTAAGCCAATTATTGAAATCAATCATTTTTTATCTGTATTGTGGCATCATCCTAGATGAAGGTAAAATGCTGCTTAGGGCTAGGGGCATACCTGCCTGAGACACATAATCTGAAAGTTTGGTTATGTCTCTTTTCATATTGTCCAGAGAGGAATTTCTCAAGTCATTCACACCAACATATACATTTATTACTGCTTGTTAGTAGCCTGATTAAATTGTAACTGTTATTCTAAGCCTTTGGTTGAAGCACTTGGGCTTCAGACCAGTTGTTTTACATTAAGAAGGTTTGTGGTCTTCACTCTTGTGGCAGGACAGGTAGCATCCTTCTAAGTTGGGAGTTGCTGATTGAAGGCTTAGTGTCTGTTATTCTAAAAGTGTATTAGTTCTAGTTTAAACACTTGAGCTTCATGACAGTTATTTTACATTAAGAAGGTGTGGTCTGCACTCTTGTGGGAGAAGAGGGTAGATTCTGCCATTCTGAGTTGGGAGATTCTGATTAAAGGCATGTTGTGCCTGCTTATTTGAACTGTTTCTTTCTGAAATTGGTATGCCTTGTTTGCTGTAGCATAGAATAAATTCAAACCTGTTGAATCTAGCGTTGCTTGTATAACTTGAGCACTAATCCAGACCATCTTTTTTTGGAGAAGGTTCCCCTGCACCTTAGTCACAGAAGTATGCAGTTAGAACTTGTCTGATTGAAGACTGCTGGAACGTGGTTAAGTTTTTTGCTTTTTATTGGTTAATTGGTTAATTTGTTTAAATCAGTTTGCTCATTTGCTACTGTTATATTAAAATACATAACTAAATAACTAACTAAATAAATAAGCTTTATGCATTGCTGCTTAGCTAGGGTTAGACTATTCCTGGCACCATATAGTCTCCTCTTCAAATTTTCCCTTAGAACAAGCCAGTTTTTTTAGTTTTAGAACTCACATCTGTTTCTTTGAGCTCAGCACTTGTTCAGAATTCATTGTAAGCACTAAATAAGCTACAAATTACTACAATTCTCAACTTTCCTCACTTATCTAGAGGAAAACAGTTTTTAGTACTTAATAAATAAGCATCTATCCAGACATGTCTAAGGGTCAGCTCCCAGTGTTTTCTCCTGTCTACCTGATGACTCTGGGCATCTTTCGGCAATGCAGCAATTGCCTCATGTACACAGACAACCCACTCCTCCTGCCACCCAACACTACAACCTGTGAGAGATGCACTTATATAGCCAAACTGTAAGCAAAGCTTTCTTCATCCAAGACTGGACTAGACAGTCAAGAGGAGAAGGTAAACACTTGCACCACACCGCACTCATCGCATAGTCCCTCAAAGCGTACACCACCAAAACACACACATAGCAACACAAAACACACACACCTACATTCATGGAGGTTCTCAATAAAAATCTGCTCAAGCAACAGAGACCTCCAAAGCAGAAATGCAAGCAACCTCCACCCCCCAACACAACCCTAATGACACATAGCCCACAAACTCAGTGTGCCACTCAACCACAGCTCATAAGGTATAAAAACTTACCCAGCACTCTAGTCATAGGTGACTCTATAGTCAGGAACACTGATGTTCAACTCACCAGGCTAAACAAGGAGAAAGTTGCTGTCAGCTGCCTGTCAGGTGCCAGGATCTGCCACATAATGCACACACTCAGGTCACTCCACAACAAGTACAAATATGACTGTCATTGTCCAAGTTGGTGTGAATGACCTGAGACGTACCTCCCTGGACTACATGAAAACAGACATGGAGGAGCTCTCCAATCTTGTAGCCTAGGCAGGTATGACCCTAGCCCTGAGTAGCATCCTGCCATCACCCAGAATGATACCACAGTACAAAGACAAAATGACTGACTTCATCAATTGGCTAAGCTTCTGGTGTCATTCTAAAGGGATCCAGTATCTGTCTGCGTGGGATGACATGACTAATAAACCACAATGCTTTGCCAGAGATGGCCTGCAACTGTTGCCCTTGGGATTCTGGGTACTGGCTAAGGCTCTTGCAACCCTATAGTGCCTTTTTTAGGCAAGGTTCAAATGACAAATTCACCACCATAACAGCAAAATCTGAGGGTAATGCTACTCAATGCTAGAAGTCTAAACCTCAAAATATATTCACTCAAGGCACTCTTTAAAATGGAGGACATTGACATCATTGGGCAGATCCGACCACAATCTAATCAACCTAGATATCCACATCCCGCTCCCACCCCCCATTAGGGAAACCACAATAAAGAAATTCTCCAAAGCCAACTTCACACTTCTTAAGACAGAAGTGGCAAACTTCACGACATCCATGCAGATGGACAATAGAGATATGACTGCTGAATTCTACACAAATGCACTTTATAAGCACTTACATGAGTGCATGGATCGAGCTATCCCTAACAGAACCAAGATGTTATCATCCAAAAAAAGTAAGCCAGTCTGGTGGTCTCCTGCCATAAACAAGCTCTACAACAGAAGAAAGAAACTGTTGCAAAAAGAGTAAAATCCCATGATTGGAGTAAATCCATGGTCAGCCTCAGTAAGAAGCTGAGATCCCTCATAAAATCCTCCAAAGTTAGTTAAGAAAACAAAATCGCCACTGATTCTAAAGACAACCAAAAAGCATTCTATAGCTATGTCAAGAATCTCAATGCAACACTCAGATCTGCAGTGTGATACAGCACAATGGCACTAAATATACAGAACCAACTGATATTGCCAACATCCTGGGAGATAGGTTCAGTGCTAACTTTACCCCCTCTCACCCCCTTAAAAGGCACATCTCTATACAGGAAGAATGCAACATTCCTGTAATCACAGTTGCATAGGTAAAAACCCCACTCCCCAAAGCCAAGAATGCAGCATCCATGGGACCTAACAACATCCCAGGTTGCATTCTACATGAACTGCAGAATGAACTGGCACCCCACCTAAGCACCACGTTCAGTCATAGCCCCACCTCAGGCTGTGTGCCCAGTGAATGGCACACAGTGATGGTTATCCCACTCCACAAGAGGGGGAACCACCACAGACCCCAGGAACTACCGCCCTATTAGCCTAACGAGCCTGGTCTGCAAGGCCATGGAAGGTATCATCATGGAACTTATAAACAAAGACATTGGTATACTCCAAACTCTGGATCCCACCCAGTTTGGGCTTGTAAAAGGCAGATCATGTCTCCTAAACATGATAGACTTCTTTGAAGCAGTCAACAAAGTCATAGACGAGGGTAAGGTGGTTCAGACACCCTATCTAGATCTTGCCAAGGCTTTTGACACCATCCCCCACTCTGGAATTATAGATAAACTCACTAAACTAGGTATAAATCCCTATGTCACAAGGTGGGCTGCCAACTGGCTCACTGTCAAAACTCACACCGTGAAAGTAGCAGACTCCAAATCCGCCTTCAGACCAGTGACAAGTGGAGTACCACAGGGTTTAGTCCTGGGTCCTCTCCTGTTTGGTATCTACTTTTCTGAAGTACAGGCTAACACAGAAGGTCTTTGGCTAATAAAGTTCACAGATAACTGCAAACTAGGAGCCATAATCGAAACTCTTAACGATGTGGACATCCTACAAAAGGGCCTCACTGAGACAAATGCCTGGTATCAAAGCCATGACCTCAAGTTCAATGCCATAGAGTGCATTGTCCTCCCCTTTTGTAAAATCTCTGTACCCATGAGCTACCACATAGGTGGTAGTCTACTTAACACAGAAAGTGTGATAAGAGACCTTGGGACACAGGTGGACAGTAGTCTCTCCTTTGATAATCACATCGCCACAGTAGTCAGGAAATCCTTCTACGTGGCACACCTCATCACAAAAGGTTTTGCATCCAGGAAAAAAGAGGTCATTGTCCCCCTCTACTCGTCACTCATTAGACCCATTATAGAGTACAACACCCCTTTTGGTATGTACCTCAGAAGACATCTAAAACAACAGGAAAGGCTGCAGAAATACCTCACAAGGAGGATTACTGGCCTCACACAGATGAGCTAAGCAGGCCGTCTCAAAAAACTCTAGCTATACTCCATCGCATATCACCTACTCATAGGCGATCTCTGCCTAACATACAAAGCTATGTCAATCCCAGAGCTGTTGGACATGCTCCACTTAAAGAAATCACAATCCCTCCAAGCTACATGCTCTAGGGACCTAAACCTTGACACCACAATAAACAGAACATGCTGGAGGGATAGATTCCTGTCCCAGAGACTTCCTATACGCTGGAACAAACTACCTATCTATATCAAACAAAGCTCCTCATTAGCACTCTTCAGGAAAAATCTTTATGATTGGATGGGAAATAGGAAATTCACCCCACGGATCACCTCTGTGCTTCTGCTTGACAGGGGCACAGGAAAAAAAATTTCTTGGGTGGCGAAAGCCAGGGTACATTTTTGGCTAGGCTTATATAGGCCCAAGGGCCAATAGCCTAGTACCTACCTATGAACCTACCTATGAGCCTATGAACCTACACTGTGACAGAGTCATAACAGTAATTGTTGCTGAGCAACTTGAGTGTGTGTATGATTTGATGGATCCTGGCACCTGACAGGGAGTTGACCATGACCTTCTCCTTGTTCAACCTGGTGAGGGGGACATCTGTATGTCTCACTATTGAGTCACCTATGACCAGAATATTAGGTTTTGATGTGTTTTGCCTTAAAGGCTTAATTGTTGAGGCACTAATATGTGTGTTGTTAGGTGTAGTTGTGGATTCTATTCATGTACTAGTATGTGTACATTTTTGTGCTTGGGAGGTCACATGTCATTTGGTAGGATCTTATCTAGTACCTCTGAGTATGAGGGTTTATGTGTCTTGACCTTATCTTGTGTGACAGGGGAGCTGTGTGTGCTGACACCCTGTTGTATGTCTTGTTTATTGTTATGTGAGAGGGCTGATTCTAATTTCATGGTATAGTTATATCTCTCACACACTCTATTTAGGAGCAAGTAGTTGTCAGTAAACATGAGACAATTGATACATTGCCTCAGGATGCCCATGTCAATCAGTCAATCAGGTTGGCTGGAGAAATGGTGGGAAACTGTTCCTCCATTGTGGCAGGTATATATCTATATATAGATATATATATATATATATATATATATATATATATATATATATATATATATATATATATATATATATATATTGTAGTAATTAGCTAAGGGTGGAAGACTGCATCAGCACCTCAGAATGCACAGCTGAGTTGCTCACTGGGTAGCAATGCACAACTACATTGCGCATAGAGAGACAGTGGAGCTGAGGGTTTTCTAGCTGATATCAATGGAAAAATTGTGTTGCTAAGTATTTGCATATATAGATGGCAGTGCTAAAACCCAAAGATGGTTCTTAAATACTAGTGAAGTTAAACAGTTTTAACACAAACCAACCAATGGGAAAGCCCAAAGCTGAGCCTTATTCTGACAATCCACAACTCACATGGATCCTGGGCTGCACACTTCTGCCACAAGGGTGCAGGCAGACCTTCTTAATGTAGGATAGCTGGTTTTAGTGCTCAATAAATAGACAGCCTAGATTCAGCAAGTCTGAATCTAGTCTATGCTATGAATTGCAGAAGTACTAGAAATTCAAAGTACAGGAAAAAACAGTCACAGCAGTAGAACAGCAAAAAATGAAGCAGCAATTAGTCAAGATACAGTTCAAAAAAGTGCAATGCAAGCTTAGAATATAATTATATTTTATTGAACACAGTGGATGTTTTGGATTTAATTCAGATTCACTCCAGATTTCTGCCTAAGGTCACCAAACTCGGAGCAGTTCCACCAAACTGAGGGAGTTAGGAATTTGTGGAGCTTCAGTGTCTGTTTCTAATGTGAAGTTGGCACTAAATTTATCTGCAGGAATATTAGCAATATCTTTAGCATATGTGTGGGTAATACCATTGTGAAGATTTCAAAGTACTTGTGAATATGATTTACTAACTACTTAGTTTACCTAAAGAAGGATTTATGATTATCAATAGGGTAAAATTCAAATTTTTGTTGATCTTTTTTTCACTTATTAATATGGGTCAATTTTGATTTTTTATAGGCCATAATTGTCTTTATTTTTTTTATTAAAGTACTTACTGTGCTAGTATTCCACCAAGGAGGCATATTTTTACATCCCCCAGTATACCTGGTTCCGAATAGTGCCACATCCGATATGCTATGTGTTAAATGAGAGCAAAATAGCTCTAAGAGGCAATAGAGACCACAATGTGGTCCAGAATGTTATGTAGCTTAACTCCTGACAATGGAGGCAACAGGCTTTTAGTAGAACAGGTTAATATTATTTGAGTTTATTTAGTTAATATTTGCTATGAAGATTTTCCTTTTGAAATATTGCTGCTGGATGTTTCTGTGGTTTGGCTGGGCAGTGACTATGTGTTTCCATTTGTTCCAAACGGTATGTTTTTCAGCTACCAATCCCAAGTCATTGGCGTTTTTTCTTTCATGTTGTATTGGCAGATTGAGATGTAGTGCTATGTGGCTGACATGAGAAAGGGAATGGAGAAGAGTGCAGAGTATAGAGAGAAGTGCTCTGCCATGCTTTTGGGCTTTAGTTTTGCAGCTACTATCAGGATTGTTTTGCAACTGTTCTATTATCAGACAAAATTCTACATCTTAGTACTGGTGGCACATTAAGTAGCATACTAATTACTGGGGCAGAAGGCTGTGGGTTCTACTCCTACTCCAAGTAACTGACATTTCCATGCAGTGTAAAGGGGATGATGTCTTCCTGATTGTGCTGTCCTTTAGATAAGATCGTACACTGAAAAAGAAAAAAAAAACTGGCAGCAAACTGAAGCAACTCACTCTTTATTGACAAATTTTATGACTTTCATTCTGGTACATGTACTTCATCAGCATGAATTAAAACATACATGGGTCTATTACTATACCTTCAGATGAGATGTTAAACTAAAGCCCCAACTACTTGAGTTGATGGTAGCTCAGATGAATGTAAAAGATCCCATGTATCTATCAAAAAGAGTAGGGATGTTCCCAGGTCTCCTGGGAAAATTTGCCTTAGTAGTATAAACACCATCTCATGTCTACCCTGAAAAGAATGCACTAGCCTACTAGGAATGACCCACTTAACAAAAAATGACAAATTCCTGTTTGAATGGCAAGTGTTTTACAGCTTTTGGACTTTGGTGTTGCATGTGAAGTTGTTATTTAATTCACAGTAGGCCTGGAAGTTATTTGTAGTTTTTTTGTATGGTCTGATGAATGGAGATGCTGCTAGTCTCCTAGTTTTGGTGAATGGGACGAGATCTTAAAGACTGTGCCAACACTATTTTTTTTTTTAGCTTTTTAGTTGTGTACTTTGCCTAAGTGAAACTCGGCATGAGACTGACAATTCACTAAATGTTTTAATATTGCTATTTTATGATTTTTATATCTCTAGTTAATTATATTTGCAGTCTTATTGTCTAGAGAAAATTCTAGTTTAGCAAATTATAACATAGATTAGCGTTGATTATTTTGGTCTTAATCACTAATTGTTACTTTCTGAGTTACTGTTTTTTGTGTACAGTGTTTAGTACCCAGTTGTAATGGCATGGCCCCACTCCTGGAAGATGTAATCCCAGATTCCCTATATACAACCAGACTGCATAATTACCATGTTCACTTCCAGCACCCTCTGCATGACACTTCCTCATATTACAGCCTTGACACCACCTGGCACTATGTCTTCCCACATGTGTAAGTGATGAGTACTGTTTCCTACCCATTCCCTGTCCTGCATGGAAGTAGTGATGTCTCATGCTAAGCGTTATCAGTGCATGCATTGTCCTACAAACCCTGGGTGTGATACCAAATGCATTGTTTTTTTTTGTGTTGTCTATGTCATGACATACAGCTGTGGAACAGATGCTACCTGTTTGCCACTGCAGCACTGTAATGTATCTGCCTCTACCTTGGATGTACTATTCCTACTGCATGATTTTGACCTTCCTCTCCACCTAGAATGTCTGCTGTTGCACTGACTGATACATAAGGATGTGCTAAGATGATCACTTGCTATTTAATCTATTTGTACAATGCCACATTGTACAGGTTTAAAAAAAAAAACGCATATTATTTATGACCATTTACCTCCTTGCAGGGAATCTGTGCGTATGGTCTTATCTACCCTATGGAGAGTTTCCTTACAGGAAAATGTTGGTATAGATTGAATATGTGCTAAATCTATGTACATGGGACTACCTACGTGGTGTGCAGAACCATTTTAAATAATACGCTACTCATTAAAGACCAGCTGGCAGTTCAGGGAGTAAAAAAACATTTTTATTCATGTATCGCAGGCCGTCTGAACTAAGTGGGGCCTTGACGGCAGCCATAAGCTAACTTTGAGCTCCCAGGTCCTCAATGAAATAGGCTATGCTGCAAATTGCCTGCATGGTGCTGACTCTGTCTTCGCTGTTCTGGGACTGAAGATTAAATTTTGATATAGGCAGTGGACAGTACCATAGCCCCTGTCCACCATCTTATTTTTTACACACACCAAGAATTTTGCATAATCTGCGTGACTCAGTTACACTAGATTTCTCATTCATATGTCATTATCCATTCATTAGCTTGAGCTACTTACCTGGCAATTTTACCCTTGTGCAACCACACTATTTGTATCATAAAATCTCCACATTCTGTGCATAGACACTACCCATGCAAGTTTGCATGCAGTGTGCTGCACCATATGATGCCCAGCCTGTATGACTTTATTTGTATTATGCATTTCTTTTCTTAAGACTACCTGGAAAAATATTCCAGTATATAGAGCCCAGGAATTTATTTACACTAAGTTCAACCTAAATAGATGACAAAGGTGTGGCATCTCCAAGTTTGAGATATCTTCTTCTTTTGGCTTTTCCCGGTTAGGGATCACCACAGTGGATCACCTTATCCACTCATGATTGGCAGTGGAGTTTTACGGTGTCAAGTTGCCAGCCCAGCACCCAACCTTCCACAGAAGGCACACACATGCACACACTCACACCTAGGGCCAATTTAGAGTGTCCAATCCACCTACAGCATGTCTTTGGGATGTGGGAGGAAACCAGAGCACCCAGAGGAAACCCATGCGACCACAGGGAGGACATGCACACTTTGCACAGAAAGAACCCCAGCCAAGGATCGAACCAGAGAACCTCTTGCTGTGAGGTGGCAATGCTAACCACTGCACCACCATGGCCGCCCACATCTCCAAGTCTGAGATATAAAGAATTTAATTTCTAAAATTACTGACAGTAGTGATATTTACAGAATTATGGTATATAAATGTGTACTGCAGCTGCATTAAGCAGAAGAAAAGAAAGCAAGTAGTATTTTTCTCTTCTTTGCTGAAATCTCTATGCATGGGAAAATGAAAGGATGTTTGTTCATTAGAACATAATTCCTGATTTAATATAAAGCATGGGAGCCATTGCTCTATGTTCTTTTACATAACGTTCATAAATTGTACATTATAATAAGTGGGATTGTTATCATTTCTGCAGAATTAGATAAAAAGAGTAAAACATTTTGTTCTGGAGAGCAGTAACACTAAGTATATAAAGATCAATATGAGAAATGACACCAAAAGCAACTTTCGATGTAAAATGGAAATCTGAAATGGCAAGAAATCATTGATTTCGTAGTGCAAGGTGAGTGAAAATATACGCTTTTCACTTTGGAAAAACTGCTACAGCTTGTTATGTAAGGAATTTAAAGCCAGTTTATTTCACTCTTCTTGCCACTAATCTAACCTCTCTGATAATGGTAATATCTTCAGATAACCATCATTCTACTGTTATTTTATTTTTAATAATAAGTGTTAGTCTTTTGAACTTGGATTTAGCTTTTCTCACACACTATGAAGTCTGAGGTAATTAGTACCCAAATGTGCAAAGATATCTGGCACCTATTTCATCAGAGCAACATTTAATCAGCTTTCAAATCACATTCTTATCTTCTGTGAAGTTCTCTGACATTTGACCACTGCCATATGTCTCATACTGATAAATAAAGCTATTCCTTTTCTAGAAGCCTGCTACTGGAGCAGGTTGTACAGAACAACTTATTTCTGTGAAGCTTGCTCTCTGTACTTTTACTTTTACCAATTCACATGGGAAACAAACTCTGTAGGATACTTCTCAATGACTAGGTAACAACCTCAACTTCTAAAATCAGGTAGATATACTGCATTAGGAATTCAAAACACACTGTACTTGCTGCCAGATTACTCTTTCACCTCACTTTGCTTACAGCCTTTCCTGTCACACTATTGTTTGTTTCAGAAGCAATTTGAGTTGTTTCTAGACTTATAACAGCTTTGCAGTATAAAGTAACAGGCTAACCAGAAGGCCTAAATTTGCAGCCATTGTTTCATAAATCAGCTACATTAGACATACCATACATTATGTATTTAAGTTCTAAAGACCATGTTAATATTTAAAATATTAATAATGCTTTTCAACATTAGCCCTCATTTATATTTTACAATATGAACGACAGTGAGGTGATATTACAGAACTGTTCAGCTATGTCACTTTAGGTGACTCAGGTTGCATAATAATTTCACTGCAAAAAAACAAATGATAAACGTACTGTGAAATTACTGCCCAGATAATTTGCAGTGGCTCTCTACATCTTGCTTCTTATGCAACTGATCCTGATGTAGCCATAGCTCAAGATATGCATTTCATCAGTTACTGTCACCAAAAGACCATTATATTCTGTTGATAGTAACTACACAATTACATTTAAAAAATGTTTTCTGTATTAATACAGTCTAGCACACATATATTTAACATATTTTTAAAGAATGTTTATTGGTCATGCAAAATTTCCATTCAGTGTTATTGTATGTCATCTGTATAACTTCATATGTTTTCAGGTTGTACAAACATAAAACTACAATAATATAACGGTCATGGGTCTGTTAGTCTTACTATTTTTTTCAGTAATATTTTTTTTGATTTTAAACATACAATACAAGTCACATTAAACAAAAATAACTAATAACACTTAAATGTATTTACAATATAAAGCCTTATTTGCTCAATTAAATCTTAACTCACGTATTCAGTCATTACACATCTTATGTAAATATCTTAAACGTTTATAGAATCTATTGCAGGAGATCTGCCACAAGGCCCAACTCCCAAAAGTTTTCATTGGGAATGTGTCATTGTGCAATAGACTGTGTTTACTACATCCAATCCTGACGCCAATACTGCAGGAGCTCTGCTACAAGCCCCAACTTCCAAAAGTTTTCATTAAGAACTTTGACAATGTACAACACAAACAAGTTTAACATGAATACTGCATGAGGAGCCTGTGCTCTTTAACAAGTATGTATGCATGTAATATGAGTTGCTGGTGTTTTGGTGCATATATTGTTCTTCTCAGTTATTGGTCAAGCCAGTGAATGTTTACTAAGTGATGGTTTTATATTGTGCTTTGTATAAACGGATTGCACTTTGTAATAATTGACTTGAGGGAAGGAAGCCCACTATGCTAAGCTCTCTTCACGTTCCTACATTACCCCTGTTCCCACCCACCCCTCTTAATCTACCATTATACTTCCCACATACACATTTCACCTGTGATGCCCATTTCTTAACCCTTTTCAAACAACCTTATTATCATAGAAACATACCTGTTTGTCTTTCCCTATTTCTCAACTTCTACCTAATATTTAGAATTATACCCAACAACCTTTCTCCCTCTCATTTTGCTTTGCACTGCATCCAATTCACAGATCGCTCTCCAACAGTACCTATCCATTATTCTTCAGCATTCTCTCCCCAAATAAACCAGTATTACATCTTAGCTTAACTATTTCCTTGTACTCTATCCTTTCAAACCACTCTACTTCTCACATTTTACAAACTTAAAGGAAGATACCAGGACAGTGTAAGTCCCTTCCTTTATAGAAAATGCTTATTTTCTATCGATCTTCTAACAGCTTGCAGATTCCACCACCACTAATTATCCTATGGCACTGCAACTTCTTGATTCCTTCTTTCCCACTATCTGGCATGAAAAAAATACAGATCCCTTTACATAATCCTGCTACTCCTCTGCTTATCCACTATATTTCTTCTCCCACTATCTCTTCATATTGCAATTCCTATTTGTATTATACTAACATACCTTTAATTTTGCTATACACTGGGTAAAATACCTCTAAATATTAAATCATTGTCATATAAGTGGTATCTATACTTAACCAATGTTTTCACTTTTTATTCATTTATTTATTTATTTGAAATTTGTTAGCTGGGAAAGTCCAACTGGGCAAGTGCCCTTTTTCAGTGGATGCCCAGGGAGAAACGCTCCACAACATTGTAAAATTACAATAAAGTAGATAAAGCACAGTAAAACAAACAATACGGTGGATAAACCATACCAGATTATGTCTAATTCAGCATAGTTACTTAAATATAAATGTACTGATTTGTAGTGTGTGAGACCTTTGAAAAAAGAGGCTATACTGGAAAGAATACTACTATACATGACATTCCAGCCCTTTTAAGAAGGGATGACTATCCATTCAAAGGTATCACAAAACTTCAATCTTATCGGTCATTTCACTTTACTTGGCAGGAATGTTCCCCTGCTGACCACTAGAATAGTATAAATCTTCATACTGGCTTTTTATGGTATCACAGTTATGCAGAAGACCTCTTGAATACTGCAGCAAATAGAACATATTATGCTTAATAATTTCCATAAAAACAAACAAAGGATGTGACAACAAAAGAATAGCTTAACACACTTGGCTGGATTCAAGAACAGCCAAATTCCATGCAGCAACAGTGTAGCAGCTTCTGCACGCAATATGGCCACCGTGCGATCCAGGATAGGGCCATTTCCACATGCACGAGTGGCCCTATACTGTTCCTGCATGGAATTCTGTTCAGCATGCAAATCACCTCATTTGCTGGAGAAAACCATGTAAATGAGGTGATTTTGTGATCCAGCAAGCTGAACGGATTCCGTATAGGAACAGTGTCAGTGTAAAAATGTATTCGGCTAGTAGCCGAACACATTTTTGCATCTGACAAAACAGGGGCATGACAGCTCGTGAAAAGCATGTATTATGTAGAACAACGACCAAAAAAACACCTCGTAGTTATTTAAAACAGTTCTTAAATTTATTCAAAAACGAACACAGATGCAGAGTAAAAAATCCACTGATACCATTAAGCGCTTTTCGTCAACCTCCTTGGTTCGCAAGTTTTTGAAAAGTTTATTTAGTATTATGTAGAACAGTCAAGCCAATGGCCAAATATAAGGCCATTTGCATTAAAATCCGCATAATTATTATAAAAATAAAACTTTTTTTTGGCCAATCTCAGCCATTTAAGCTGAGGGCAGCGGCGCACAAACACAGGGATTCCGAAAATATGAAAAAAGGGAAAAACTGCCATTTAACATAAATATGCATTCTGCCATTATAATCAATGTCAGGCAGAATGTAAACAAGACTAGGGAGCACTGGTTGCCAAGGGGAAAGGGTGTGCTTGGGAATTGTAACTATGGACCTGCACACTGGGGTATGCAAATGAAGGGACCTATACTGAATCACAGATTTCTACCTACTGGAGGCCTGCACCTAATCGTGCACCTGCAGGAATAGGGAACCATGTAGGCAGGACAAGACGATGACTTCAGTAAGGGGTGCGTCATGCTTGGTGTAAACGTATTGGAGCCCTGCAGCCCATGTTTGCTCTTAGCTAAGCAGACCTCAGGAAGGGGGTGTGTCTCATACTGTTTAGCACTGTTTTCTCTGCTTAAATGGGTGTGCGTGCAGCACACAATATTTTAAATGAAAAAAAAAAAAGGAAAAACAGGAAATAGCAGCTGAGTTCACATATGAGCACTGGGTGTGTGTGGTGCACCTCAGGGCTTAAATGGGAAGGCAATGGTAAGGGAAAACAGCAGTAAGAAGGCAATAAAGGAGAACTAGCATAGGTGGCAGGTGAAATGTATCAGAATCAGCCAATTTCACAGGCAGCAGCCCAGCCCAGCATGATACTATAAACTATGCAAACCCCATTCAGTCTTGTTTTCCCACAATCTCTAGACCACCTGTGTACACAGATGGGGAAATTTTACCTGACAAAACTAACAAAATGATAGGAGCTGCTGTCACTCTCATACATCAATATGTGCAAGAGGCTGAGGGTGGTGAGGATGTGAATGCTGATGACCATCCCACAGTGAGGAGGAAGAGAAGAGTGTACAGACTCAGAGTAATCTACCAGGGCCTACATGAGCTGGAGATAGTAGAGTGTTATAGGGTGGACAGGGACATTCTTCAGCAAATTGTTGAGCTGTGCCGGCTCCGCTTCACACACAGAACCAACGGAGGGGAACCCATCCCAGTGGATACCTAGGTATTTGTAGGTTTAAGAATACTAGCCATAGGTACCTTCCAAAGGGCAACTCGGGATATCATTGGGATCTCACAGGCATCAGCATCCGGGGTACTCCACCAGTTCCTGCATGCCATGTCAGCACATGTCGGTGAGCATATATATTTCCCCATCGCCCATGAGGTATTGACCAGCAGTATGCGTCTCTTCCACCAAATAGCAGAATACCCTGAGGTAGTGGATGCTATAGACTGCATGCACATACACATCAAAGCACCACCCAGCGAGCAGGGTAGGGTCTACATAAACAGCAAGGGCTTCCCCTCCATCAACTGCCAGGTCATGTGTGATGCCCAGGGCATTATCTTGAATGTGTATGCTGGCAGCCCTTGAAGTATCACAACTCCCACATCTAGCACATGACACAGCTGTACCAGTCATTTGCCAGTGGGGACATCCAATATGGCCACCTAGTGGGGGATGCTGGCTACGCACAGGAGCCATAGCTGATGACTCCCCCTCAGAAATGCACACACACCTGAACAAAAACTCCATAATGAGGCACACACACACAAACCAGAATCATAATAGAGCATGTGTTTGGGATGCTCAAGTCACGGTTCTGCTTCCTGGACACATCCAGTGGAGCCTTGCAGTATTCTCCAGCTACATGTACACAAATGTCCATAGTATGTGCCACAATACACAATATGATCCTGTGGAAACAGTTGCAGCAGGAACAGCATGGGGCAAGGCCACAAAGATCCCTACCATTGCCAAGGCCAGCACAGGCACAAAGGGACTCAGAGGAGGAACCAACTGAGCCTGCCCATGTAGGCAGAAGGAGACATGCCCAGTATGCCCATGCCTTGGCAAAGAGGTAATGCATAGCACATACACTGACACGGTAGGGACCCAGGGAATGACACCTCTCTCTGACTCACACACACAGTAAAAGGGATGCCAAATATGACACTACCTGTGCTTTACTATGTATAGGGAGTGTACTATGTGCATCTGACATAGTCAGCCCTCCAGCACTGCCCTCAGTACTAGCCCAGCCACAAGGAATGTCACTCTTCCTACCAATTACTGAATGGAGTAGTATGTTCTGATAGTTGTATCTATGGTACTGATGCGAGCATGCAAGGGAATCAGGTGGATGAATGGGATGGCAGCAGATACTGGACACCTATATGAGCATCATGAAATCTATAACAAATACTGGTGTCAATATACTAGGCAGTACTAGACAAGGTGACAAATCCCACTGCAGTACATGTGGTGGCCCAAATGTGTGTCCATAGGACACACACATATCAGTGAGGCTCACATACCCACCACCAGCCTCAGCCAGCAGGACATGTGTAGATGACCATAAAGAAAGGCTGGGCTAAGGCCTCCATTTGATGTCAATGGTGAACAGCCCCCCTCCAGACCTATACAGACAGACTGCAACAGGTATGCCAGTTGTACGTTAGTTCTGAAGGGTAAGAAGTCTGAAACTGAAATGTAGGTCAATAAAACCTAAGATCTGTACTCCACTGATATGCCTCCAGTCTGCATGATAGGTCAGAATACAAAATGATGTGGAAGCCAACAGAGTACATGACATACCAGTACAGTCATAGCACAGTTTAAAGTTGTCAGGTGTGCCTCCCCCCACAATCCTATGTAGAAATGCAGTAACATGTAAGTGTGAGGAGTAGTATCAGTGGAGCACAGATTACCTGAGCTGGCCCAAAATACAGGCTAGATTGTTGCATGTGTACAATATGCAGAGGTCTGTGTGTTAGGTAGTTGTGTGTTCAATATTATCTGGAAGTGGTCAGCATGCAGGCATGGAGGGTTGTGTCCCGGTGGCCTATGGCCAGTACTATGGTTGACAGGGTCATGGTCCGACAACTCCAGTGCCAAACACAATGGTTTTCAGCAATTCCCATGTCCAAACACAATGTCCAGATGTCAACATCTGTCACCCTCTAAAAGATGGACATGCTATGAATGTGGGCCCATACATACACACAGTACACAGGTGGAAGTACCCTAGACAGAGTGCATAACATTTAACTGTCAGCTGCACACAACATTGCAAATGTACAAACAGGTTAGCAGCACATTATTTGTCTGTATAATATGAAATACTGATGTAGTCTGGTCAATCACTAGCAGACCACAAAAGGCACATTTATGAAGTAATGAGAGACTGCCTATGTCCCTGCACAAGGCAGCAAAAGGGGAATGTCCCAGGTATATCTGTGAGTCAGCTGCAAGTAGCTTCCATATCACACATGCACTCAGCTCATCCCATCATCAGCCACAAGTTTATCACAGGTCATATCCTTGCTGTTGGGAATTTGTACAGTATGACCCCCTCTTCTGTATGGGAATACCCACAGAATGCAGCATGCTGAAGCACTGTCCTATGCAGGTGTGTCCTTAGCTGTAAGCAGCACCCTGCCTGCATCCAGACCAATGGATCAATATGGACAGGAATTATTGCCATTAACACCTCACACACTTACCCTGTCACCCCAGGGGAATCCATTGGCTTAAAGCCTGGGAATATAGGAGTGACAGAATGCAGTGGCCTGCTACAGATGGCCTGCATCACTAGCAAATGGCCTACAGTCCTCTGTTAAAGGCTTGTGCCTCACCCATAGTGCCAATGTATGGGATATTATGAGACCACAACTAACAACCTAACACAGTCAACAGAACATAAATGCAAGGCTATGTTGACAAATCCCAGTAGCACGCCCCCCACCATGTCCCACTGCATGAACTGCAGACCAATCCATAAATACCACTGGGATGAAGGGTCAACTATAGGTATACTTCTCAGATATCACTTGCATAATGTTAGGAAGAGGATATAAGATAGAATAACAGAGTTGAGGGGTGTAGATGCATGGATGTCATGGAGTGTGTGAAGTCTGAAACTCTGATGTGTGCCCATACTGCCCTTGCCTGCAAACCCAGTAATGCGTGGCTACAAACCTGCTCATAAACCACAACGTGAAGGGGAACTGACCAGATATATGACCTCTGCCTCTGGGTAACCTGGGAGAATTTGTACAGCTGAGAGGTATGGTCACCTCAGGATATGGCCAGTCTGTTAAGTCAATATATGTACAAGAAGGGGATCCACAGACACCATAGTACCAAGGCATTGGACCATTTACACAGACCCATCAGCAAGTGTCTGTAGCTACCCCTCCAGAATGGCAGGAGTGTGCAAGAATGTATAGGCTGTGGACCACAATACTGGACTCAGCTTCATTCATCTTGTATTTCCCAGCAAATAACTGTGAGCAAATAATTATATCTGTCAGTAGTTGATGACATAATACATCACAGTGTAAAATAGTACATATTTCTGAATATCTCTGCTAACAGCAACAATGTAACACAAGCAGCACAGACAGCAATAGTTACAGTATCTCCCTACCTCCCTATCTGTCACCCATTATGACTGTATATTGTCAACCTATCTACAGATATCCTGCAGAAACAGGTTGCTAGCTGTATGTGTAGAACACCAAACCCTAGACTGGAGTAAAACCCTACCTGGAATGGATTCACACACTCAATACAGAAGGTCATACTGGCCATGCTCCTACACTTAGAGAAATGAAGCCCATGTCTGACAACACAATGGACTATATCTATCTGTCATTCGCAGATGTCTGTGCACACACACCAAATTGTACATTGTTCATGCTTCACACACACATTGGATAGGAATACTCACACATATCCAAGGCCAACACACTATATTATGTCAGACATACACACACAGAGATGTGGGAAAGAGAGAGACAGGCAGTGACAGAGAGAATTCCATTATGTGGCCTGTTCCACCCACTACACATCCAATTGGCTGATATCACATGATGTGCTGATGTCATTCACTGGTCACATACCTTTTGGTAGCCCTCAGCCCTATAGTGTCTGTGGTGGTTGTAATAACTGTGTAACATGATAGTACAAATCAGTATTCATGTAGCATTTGTATACTCAGTCCTGTCAGATGTAAAGTTATGTGTGACTGAGTGTGTGTGTGTGTGCTTCCAGATGAATGATTTATGGTACATTCACACACACCGCACTTCCCATTGCCCATGTTAGCACTCCTGCTGATGTCAGTCACCTTGAAATAAACCATTGGCCAATTCTCAGCTCTATAAGCTCTGTGGCACTAATGATAACTGTGTAATACTGTAGTGTAGCAAGCTAGTTAGGTAGGAGTTCCAATCCTGGTCCTGGCAACTGTGATAATGTGTATGTCTGTGTGTGTGTGTGTGTGTGTGTGTGTGTGTCTTTGTTGACACCTGATTTTGTGGTCATTCACATTTCTTACACTTCCTACACTTCCCTCTTTCCTCATTTAGCACAGCAGCTGATGTCACTAATCTTCAAAGATACCTTTGGACAGCTTTTTCAACATATAATCTCTGTGGCACTTGCGATAACTGCGTAATACCATAGTATAACAAACTAGTTATGTAAGAGTTCTAATCATAGTCCTGCCAATTGTAATAATGTGTGTGAAAGTGTGTGTGTCTTTGTTGACACCTAATTTTGTGGTCATTCACACTTCATACACTTCCCTCTCTCATCCTTTAGCACTGCAGCTGATGTCACTCATCTTCAAAGATAGCTTTGGACAACTCTTCAACACATAAGCTATCTGGCGCTTGTGATAAGTGTGTAATACCAAAGTGTAGACAACTTGCTAGGTAGGAGTTCTAATCCTGGTCCTGACAACTCAGATAATGCATGTGTCTTTGTTGAGACTTGATTTTGTGGTCATTCACACTTCCTACACTTCCCTCTCCCCTCCTTTAGCACTGCAGCTGATGTCACTCACCTTCAAAGATACCTTAGGAGAGCTGTCTAGTATGTAAGCTCCATGGCGCCTGCAATTACTGTGTAACACTGTAATACTAATGCATAGTTAGGTAGGGGTTTGAAACATAGTACTGTATGTCTGCAGTATCCTGTGTTGGTGTTATTGTGATTGTATAATAAAATGATCCATTGCAGTGTGGGTTGTGCTACAGTTTCATATTCCGGACCCATATGTCCCAATATCACATTACAAGGCCAACAGTTGTCAAACACCATAGAGGTTGTTGTAGACAATCCACAGCCATAAATGTATATATAGGCAGCCATAATAATATGTAGAGATCTCTCTCCAGACACAGATCATATACAAACACACTTGGCTCTTTCTCTCATCCTTTCTTTCTTTCCCTCTGTCTTTGTCTCTCTCTCTCTCTCTCTCTCTCTCTCTCCCTTTCTTGTAGATGTGGAAAAATGCATCTGTTTTGCATAGGCAGGAGCTTGACATTGGTAGGTAATGCTCATGATCAGCTGATGGCCTGTGCAGGAATTGGAGTCCTCCACCTGCTAGTTGCATGTGGAACAGCTGTAGAATCATTCCTATAGCCAAATGCATGGAAACACACTCCTATAAGTAAGCACTGCAAGTGGGTGTTGGCCCTTCTCCTTCACTGTAAGCAGGACTTCTTGTGGGTGTGTAACAAACAGCATCACAGAGGGTAGTTGGAAATACCTCTTACAACAAACAATGTGAGACAGGCCAACAAACTGGAGTGAAGTGTTCCAGACATGGGGACAGAATGTAAGTATTGCTGTTCTACATTTGAAGTAATGTTGGTTTAACAGGGTTTGTGTGGATATGGCTGTTCTGCATGATTTAAAGTCTGGCATGACAGTGTTATGTGATTGATAAAACTCTCACCTGAAGGGCTATCTGCAGACTGGCCAGAGTTAGGAATATTGGACTTGGTGTTTCACTCACACATTTTCTGTCTTTATAAATGCAGTAGCATACTCTAATGATTGTAGTCAGTAAATGGTAGCATCTTTGCATGTTACTGACATCATATCCCTCAGAAGAGATATGTCACAACAAACCCTGTTACACCAGCAATGTTCTCAGTTTATAACTGCAATATGTCAATATTGGCCGTGTGTTTTTGCCTCTGTCCTCCAAGTCTGTCACCCTTTGTTCATATGTCATGCAGTAAGAGGTGGATATGTACAGCATACCAATATTTACTGACATCATTCCTGATATCAAGCCAGTGATATATCAGATTGCCAGACATACTGTACAGGAGGCCTAATATTTGAGGACAAAACCTGGACATTCTGTTGTAGTCTGTACAGTACTGAGATCTGTGTACTTATGGTGCTTGTTGACAGAGTGTCTGTATTATGTAGCCGTATACTGTGATTATGCTATTTGGCCTGTGTATAGACTGGGTAGATGTCAGTGTTCTTGGTCCTGTTCTATCCAACATTGCATGCTGCTCCAGTTTCTGATACCCTATCAGCCTATATGTTTGTAGGGCCAGACTGAGACATGTCCCATACCACAGTCAGGCATTAGACTACACTGTGAATTGGGACAGTATATGTAGGGTTAGTGTGTGAGTGACAAACATGATGATGGCTGTTGTTTACGCAGTTCATATACTGTACTATTACTTAGGCTTACCATTGTATGACTGTGACTGTGTTGAGACTGGTTGTGGGTATGCAATTTCACAATGGTGTCTGATACTCTGTGCTGTTACATGCCTGTAGTGCCTGCTATATTTGCAATTACATGTGTATTTCCCCATAGGTAAATTGGGTTAGTGTTGTGGTAGTCTACCTGTAGTGCAGACAGTGATTGGTGACATGCCTAGCAGCTCAGTGTATTCATCCTAGTGTGATGTTATGTCCCTATATTTGTCAGATGTACTGTTGCATGGCCACCATACGTGTTGTGTATTTCTGACAAAGGAGTGGGCTGCTGTGAAAATGTATATCACTAACTAGTGGGAAGTATGTGGCTTGGGACCTCAGCTCCTCCTGTTAATATGTGTTATGACAGACAGGAGGGTGAGAATGCATCAACTGTGTGAGCTTATTTAGTCCAGTATGTGTGATATATCCCCATTTTAATGGCTGTAAACATCCCCTTTGTCAGGCTTGTTTCAAATTTCTTGCACTAAGGAGTTCTGTGTATACCTCCTGACTGACCAGATTGCTTCAGACTGTCCATGTTTATTGCTCATGTTTCTTCTGAATTCCACAGGATCATAACTGTGATTTGTGTGGTACTTCACTATGATGATTTTCATGATGTCTGTCAGTAACTGATAGCATACATGTCAGTCTCAGAAAAGCCTTCCTTCACAACATGTATGTTGACACAACCCCCGCCACTGTAGCAACATTCTACATTTATCACTGTAATACATATATTATGTTCCCTTGCAATAAGAGGTTGAGAGTTATGGTGCTGAGGTATGACTCCACTACATGTCATGGGCATATGTTATGTATACATATATATATATATATATATATATATATATGTTTGTGTGTGTGTGTGTGTGTGTGTGTGTGTGCATAAATGTATATATATATATATATATATATATATATATATATATATATATATATATATATATATATACATATATATATATATATATATATATACACACATATATATATATATATATATATATATATATATATATATATATATATATATATATATACATGTATATATATATCCTTTTATGTGTAAACATGAGTATTGTATGTACCTCATCAGATGTATCCCACCATATTAATCTGAAATGTGTATATTTACATATATGAACATGCCTGATTCAACACTATTTTCACTTACAAGTACAAAATTGTAATAGTCAAAGCAGGTGTTCACTACTATTCAGTATGTGTGCTGAATGATATATTTGAAAACTGAACAGTCATTCTCATGGCTTAGTGATTACATGCTGTGACTATAGTGTACAACGACCTGGGTTCAAGACCTGCATGGGCTATTTATTTTGTTGCTGGGCAGAACAAGAGCTCATGGAAACAGGGTGATTAAGGTGCTTTAAAGCAGCTTTAAGTGGGTTTTCTCAGTTTTGCGTGAAGCTAAGCACTGCTAACATATGGTTAAATGAATAAGCACTTACACCGTATAGGCTTCGCTTACCAGTGCACAAATCCACTTAGCATTTATATTTAAGCAATGCTTACACCTGATAAGCATAGATCAGCCCTGGTAACTAGTGATCACATTCCAGTCTGATAAAATAGCAGGGTAATGACATCTGTAATAATTGTATTTCATTTCCTGTACATAACATGCTTCTATGTACTGTCATTACAGTTGCAGGGGGTGTGAGCGTACTGTATGGGACACCTGGGTATACATGAGTAGTACCACAGTCTTTTCTCTTTGGATTTGTTTCATACATGGGTAGTATCCCAGGTTATATGCAGTCACACTTGCATGTCACACCAGCTACAGTGAACTGGTTGACAGAAATAGTTTAACATATATTGCATCATTATGTTAGTACTTTTAACAGTGCATTTTCAAGTAAGAGTAGATTGCAGATTGTAGCACTGGAACCATAAACCTCTGCATGCAAAGCTGGACTGAGTATCTTGTTGTTGGTGTTTGAGCTGTATGTTTATATGTATCTCCTATTGGATATTGATCTGATATGTTGATATTAACTGTAGACTAGTATGTTTTTTGGACATGTCATTGAGGACTGCTGTCATGTAGTAATGGCATACTTTTCAGTTTCAGATGTGTATTTTCCAAAACATTCATCCTAATGCATAACCTGTTGGCTATCTACTTATTGTCTGTCATCTGTACAGATGTGCAGATTTCAGGTATTGCTATGGCCATACCATTATGTAAGTGCCCACATTGTATTGTGCTGTGGGCCTGGGCACTGCTGCTAGTTCCAACAAATGTGGGCTTTGCCCCATTTCCTTGCTTGTGTGAGGGACATTACAGAGGCATTGGCCTACAGATTCACATACAGTGGGTGGCAATATGTCACAGGACAGGACATGTGGAGTCAGCCAACCAACATGGGGGACATATCCCCAGATTAACAGATTCTATGTCATCAGTGCTGTTATACACATGGTGGATTGATAGATTGACAGGGTTTGTGTGGGAATGCATTTAGTGTGTGATGTCATGACTCACAGTGATATGGCTCTGACATACCTCTTCACCGGCATGCTGTCCACAGACTGGCCACATGTCTGCCTGTTATGTTTTGTGTGTTCACCAGACAGTTGGTGTCCTTGGTAAATCAGTTGTGGACTCTGAGGAATGCAATCAGTAAATACTCACATCTATGGGTATTACCGACACCATATTCCTCATAAACGATGTTACAACAAACCCAGTGACATCTGCAAAAGTCTCAATGTATGACACCAGTATGTCCATCCTACTCCTGTGTTTGTGCCTCTGTTCCCACCTACTTAGTGCATGGGGAATGCTATCAAAGGCTTTGGCCAGATTAATGTAGGCTGTATATGTCACCTTGCCTTCATCCACAGCTCAGGTAACTGACACCAAGAAGATGACCAGGTGGAATGAGCAGGTATGACCTACCCTTCACAAAGGTCAACAGTGTGGGATCCTAAGTCTGCAGATTCCCATATCCCTGTTTATTAGGTGCATGATGATGCATTCCATAGCTTTGCATAACAGACTTGCTAGGCAGTTGGGCAGAATTTCCCAGGGTCTGTAGTTACACCTCATTTGTGGAGAGGGGTGACTGTAGCAGTGTACAATTCAGTAGGGACAAAGCCTGAGGTGAGGCCATACTTGAACAGGGCACACAGGTATGGTGCCAGGTCACTCTGTAGTTCATGTAGCACATAGCCAGGGACATTGTCAGGTCCCATAGAAGTTGTACTCTTGGCCTTGGACAGTGGTGTTTTAACCTGTGCTGCAGTAATACTGGGTGCCTGGCAGTGTACTGGCATTGTGATTGGTACTTCGGGGGAGGGAGTAAGGGGTAATGCTTGCACTCAAGATGCCAGCCAGTATATTGGCGGTATTTTATGGCTCAGTCTGGGAGGTTCCATTGTCTAGTAGCTCAGAACATATCTTGCTATTGCCATGGAGATTCTTAACATAACTCTATGAGACCTTGCAGTTGTCTTCACTATGTGCTCCAATTCTGTTCTTACAGCTGACTTTGTAGTATTTCATGAAGGATCTCAACCTTCAATCGAGGATGATAAGGGTTTATTTCCAGTCTTGGGACTTCACGTTATTCCATATCGGTTCCCTCCTTCTGTTGTACAGTGCCTGTATGGCAGGGGACCACCAGATCAGCTTCCTTTTATTGGAGGTGAGGATCCTGGTTGTAGTGGGTACGGCAGCATCTACGCACTTGTGTACATGTTCATAGTGCATTGTTGTTTGATTCAGCTGTCATTCACCTAGTCTCCATTTGGATGGTTGCTGTGCGCTTAGCTACCTCTGTTGTTATGAGGTCATATTCAGCATTGCCAAGGCTTTTCATGGTGGTTACCTGTGCAGGTGGGCATGGGAGGGCCATGGATTTACAAAGGGGATTAATCTGTGTTCATATATAACAAGAGGGAGTTGTCTATTGGTGTCAAGCAACAGTCACCCATGTTAGGAAGGACCAGTTAAATGTGATAGGCATGTGCATTGGTACATGAGTAGCTTTCCCATGTAATGGTGGGTTAGTTGAAGTCAACCAGTATGTGAGTGTTAGGTTGGACAATATCATCCTCCAGGGTGTTAGGGACATGGAGAGTGAGTGTTGGGACAAGTTTGTGGACCTATATCAGGCTACGACCTGAACCACTGTCCTACTCAATGTTAGCTATGTCTGCAGGATCTGTAAAGCCTAAGTTGGTCCACACTCTGGAGGTGTGTGCCTCCTTAATGAATATAAAAACACCACTACCTTTGGAGCTTCACTCACAGTTCTGCAGCCAAGAGATGTTGAATGGGTAATAGGCTGGTAGTGCAGCGGTGCTTTCTGATGCCTTTAACCAGGTTTCTGTTACAGCACAGATGTCATAGTTTCCCATTTTAAGGAATACGTCCAATGAGTGCATTTTCAGATGTAGATGTCTAGTGTGCAGCAGCATGACCCTCAGATTGCATGTGTTTGTAGCTGTCACAAATTTCTTTATATGTATGTATACATATACATACATTTATATATCTATCTATCTATATATATATATATATATATATATATATATATATATATATATATATATATATATATATATATATATATATATATATATATATATATATATATATATATATATATATATATATATATATATATATATATATATATATATATAAATATATATATATATATATATATATATATATATATATGTGTGTGTGTGTGTGTGTGTATTATGTATAGATTTGTCCACATATATGCACCTCCATACATATATACATGTTGGCAAGGAGGTCCTCCATTGCTGTAAGTGGGGCCTCTCTGGCTGGCCCCCCAGCAGTAGCAGAATGGCCCCTCGCCACCACAGCATCCTGGTGACGTGCATGTCAAATCTAGTCAGTTGCTCTCTGCCTGACCTGTGCATACATGCAGCCATCGTTCCCCAATGTGTTCCTTATCTGTGTGAGGTCTTCCCAAAGGGCTGTCCTCTCCCGCTGATGTTGGCGACCCCGACTGAAGATGATGTGGCAGTGTTCCAGGATGGCTTCAGCTATAGCTGCTGCCTCCTGGCCATCATAGGCTGGAAGTCTCTGCATCACACCGGAAAGACATAAACAGGGAAAAACACATCACAGGACATCAGACATTGTCCAAAGTTCTTTACAGACAGCTCACTAGTAATGAGTATCAGTAGCCACAACATGACATCAAATAATACTCCAGTACCTACCAGAATTGTATGGACATGCATAGCATTATGTGTAAGTAGGCAGTTTGCACCTGATTAATGGTGAGGTCTGGGTGTATGTCGTGTGCATATCCTCCTATACTGATGTTGAGCTGGGGGAGTGATGTTTGTCCTAAACATGTTCGAAGCTGGTCGTCTGTAGATATGGTGTGTGTGTATGTGCTGCGGCTGACCTCCATTACAGGATGTGTTGGATAGTTGCCTGTGAGACCGCAGACATATGTGGGGATGGCCTTCTGATTGTCCTCAGTGGATGTGTCCTATTTGTACTCAAACTCAGCATTACATTAATGCACCTCTGACCTACTGTGCTCAATCAGACACAGGTTGACATGCTGCCCAGATGGTGACTGCTCCTACACACATGGTGGTGGAATGAAGAAGTACAGGGGATTATGCAGAGAAAGGTGTTGTCAAAGGAGAAGTGGGATTGACAGATATAGAGAGTAGACATGAGTATAAAGAGATGGGGTGCATGGCAAAGAGAGTGTTGGACATAGTTATGGATTTGGAGTCTGGGGTTGTATGTAATGTTGGACAGCACATATGGTGTATAGGGCCTGTAGCTGTTGGCTAGACAGAGGCACATAGCTAGGGAGGATGTGCAGCACAAAAGGGTGATAATGAAATATGGGTGAAACATACAAGCTATGAGTGTGTTTAGAACATATGGAAACATCACTTTGATGGCCTGTTTCATGAGGAAAATGGGGGAGGGAGGGTAGGTTGGCTGAGGTGGGTATGGTTAATCAGGAGGTGCAACAGGTTATCAAGGAGAATGTAAGGATAGCTATGAGGGGGTTTAACAGTGGAACTGCTGTTGTTCCAGGTGGCATACCTGTGGAAACCTGGAGGTGTTTCTAAGACCTGGCAGTGGTATTTTTAACTAGATTGTTTACTGTAATCTTGGAAAGTGACAGGATGCATGAGATGTTGTCGAATATGTATGGGTACTGCTTATCTGAACACAAGGGTGGTCTGCAGAGCTGTTGTAACAAGTGAGGGATAACATTGATCACTCACAGGATGAGGTAATTGTAAAGGGTGGTGGCAGTTAGGTTGAGGACATGGTGATGATTGATGACTTGCAGTATGGTTTCATGCCAGGTACGAACATTACATATTCAAATGTTGATCCACAAGTGTTGATGGAGCTCTGCACTGAGGCTGAGATGCAGCTGCATTGTGTCTATGTGCACCTACAGAGAGCATATGACATGCTGCCTTGAGAGTAGTTGTGGTATTGTATGTGGAGGTCAGGGGTGCCAGAGGAGTCTGTCAGACACCACAAGATATGTAGGAGGCTAGTGTGACAGCAGTGATTTCTGGTTTTTACATCATAAGTGGATTTAAGATGGAGGTGGGAGTACATCAGGGGTCAGCTGTGTGTCCTTTCACATTTGCAGTGGTGAGGGACAGGTTGACAGACATGATCAGACAGGGGCCCCTGTTGACTGTGCAGTTTGCAGATGACACTGTGGTTTGTAGTGAGATTAGGGGACAGGTTGGGGAGACCCTGGGGAGGTAGGGTTATGTTGTAGAGCAGGAAGGAATGATGGTTAGCAGGACTAAGTAAGAATATATGTGTGTGTGAATGGGGTGGGGGATAGAGGAATGGTGACAATGCAGGGTGTACAGTTTGGAAGGTGGATAGATCTAACTACTTGAGAACACCAGTTCCGAGTCATGGGCAGTGTGGGGTAGAGGTGTATGAGAGAGTACAGGCAGGTTGTGTGTGGTGGGGAGGGGAATCAGGAGCTATTTGCGACAGACAAGTACCATTAAGACTGATATGTAAAGTCTACAGGAGGGTCATGTGACTGGGTACATTATATTGGTTGCCGACAGTGTAATTGTACAGATAGGCAGGATTCAGGGCTGGACACAGCAGAGTCTGGGATGTTCACATTTGTACTGTGTGTGACAGTGGGGATAGGATTAGACCTACACCAGCTACTTTCTCAGTTTATAAATCTCCATCCTGGACTTGTGTTTAGGCCTCTGTCCATGAGTATGTCAAACCTTGTCCATATATCATGCAGTCAGAGGCATAGAGATATGGTATATCATTACTTAGTGATGTAATTTGTAATATCACCCCAGTTAGGTATCAGACTGCCAGACATTTTATGTGTAAGAGGCCTTATATATGATGACAAGGCCTGTATATTCTTTGGGAGTGTGTACAGTTGGGAGGTCTTTGTATTTCTGGCTATTGTTGACAGACTGTCAGGATTGTGTAGCAGTGTATTGTGAATACATTATTTCTTGGGGGGTAGATGTAAGTGTTATGTTTGCTTTTCTATCCACCTTTGCATGCAGATCCAGTTTCTGGTGCTCTATCAAGTGTTACATTTTTGTAGGTTAAGACAATGACATACCCCATAACACAGTCAGGCATCATACTACACTGTGTATCGGGCCATTATATGTAGGGGTAGTGTGTGAGTATCAAACATGCTGACAGTTTGGTTCACA
>NC_056729.1:835181943-835211943 GCF_019279795.1 Protopterus annectens | reverse complement strand
GTGCATATATCTGATGTATACACTTTTCATATGCATCAATCACCATACACATCTATATTTGTATATTTATATATTTTAAACATGCTGGTTCCACAGTGTTTTTTCTATAGTATTCTATACCTGTACTGAATGATATATTTAAAAAAAAAAGTTCAGTAGTATAGCTCTAATGGAGTAGTGGTGCATTGCTCTGACTATGGTGTACAGGGTCCTGGGTTTGAGACTTATAAGGGCTGTTGGATACAGAGGGATTAAAGCAGTTGTAAGCAGGTTTAAGTGGTGGTAAACATTGCTAACTTCCTGTTAAATATGCTTGCAAACAGTTAGCTTTAAAAGTGCTTAATCTGTGTAGGCATTGCTTAGCGCCATGCAAACAGACTTAATCATGCTGAAAAGTGCTTATGCCTGCACTAATTTCTTTAAAAGAAAAAAAGGGGTGATAGGAAAGTGGTGAAAAAGGGGGCACAAAGAGGGAAAGTAGTTTGGAATGTGCAGGATGGGTGTAGGGAAGGTCCATAGCTGCCCATTTCTTCTACAGCAACAGCTGTGCATATATACTGAATTTGGAGGTATATTTGGTCACTCAAACCCCTGAGAGAGGGGTGAGGACAACAATAATGTGTTGTGAAGCCAATTAGACCAGATTACATGTGTCCAGTGAACACGTGAGTGAAATGGACAGCTATGTATGGGACAAAATAATTTTTTGGGAACAGATTGCCCTTTTTTTTAAGGTGAGAGTGGGATGTTGAGGAGGATAGTAGGTATACTTGGGGAGGTAGGTTGGGTAGGAAGATAGACAAGACAGCATACAGGGGCAGTATATGACACATGTAGGGGGGGGTAAACACCTTGGACGGGGAGGGGTGTTTGGAAATCGGAAGCCCATGAGCCCCCAACTGGAAGCCATGGGACTGACGTCCCCACTCATGGGCAGTCACCACAGGCTCTTCTAGGGGCTGAGCAGGAAGGGCAGGCTGACCCTCTAATTATGCCACATGGCCCTCAAGTTGGCATAGCAGATCTCCAAACTCCTTCTGGAGCTCTCTGCGCACCAAACCACGGAACTGGCTTTGGGTGACACAATCCTGTCCTCGCCCACTCCCGGGGAGGGTGAGCCCCATCCCCTGAGGAGGTTCCACCTGTAGATGGTGCAGGACCAGCAGACGAGGAGGTCTCGGACTGGGTCCCAGATGTGCTGGGGCCTGGTGCCATGGCCAGATGAGGTGGGAGATGTGAGTCCGCTGGGACCGGCCTTCCCAAATGTGCTATGGTGTTACAGTTTTAGAAAATATGTGTGTTAGTAATAGTCAATACATTCCAGGATTAGTTAGAATAGCATGCATAGATATTCCCATTAACCCAAAACAACAGATTTGGAACAGTTTCATAGCAAACAGAACGCATGCATATATGGAACCACAGTGGCCATTACAACGGCATGTAGGTTACACTGATAGCAACAGGCCACCAATGATAGTATTTCAACATGGAACATTAATGGAAACACATTTCAATATTTGTTGAACAATAGGACATATGTCCCAACAGTAGGTTTGGTGTAAACATACCCATTGATTTGTGTGTTTAGATTATTGTTGCAGATATGGGGGGGGGGGGTCAATTAACAACTTGTATATCCTTGCAGTACTCACAACTTTAATGATCATTGCTCTAATCATTACTCTACAGGTATTATTACAATACCCTATGGCCTTTGTTTGGGCAGTGGTATGTTTGTACACAAGTGTATACTTCAACTGTCTTATAGCTAAATTCTAATTCTCTTACCTGATAGACCTGTGGAGGGAATGTTTGTTAACACTACCTGATTGTTAATACAGATATTCACAGATTCCTAATTAAAATATGCACATACCTCTAAGTCTCTTAATGCACAAACTCTGGACAAAGCTTGACTACATGGGGGTACAAATAGGGACATATTTTGAATATTGCTCTTATAAACTTTTAGACAGTTGCTAGAGTAACATGATTTGTTTTAATATACATTTTAATATACATTTTCTGAAGGATTAAAAGTCTGAAACTCAAATTTATGTCATTATTTAGTGACTACAATTCTGAGATCATCCCAGTGATTTGCCAGGGAGAAAGAAGAACAGGCCAAAAATATGAGCCAATTACCTGAACATTCTGTAAAAAGCTGTACAAGTGAGAGGTATGATTATGCATACAGCTTAGTACCACTCCTAGGATTTGAACCATGGCTGTGTGTACTAAAAATACAACAATTTGTGTTTCATCAAAGTGATCTATTTAGAAACTGCTGCTTGTTCCATCAGAGCTTTATGTCTAAGTCTCTCTTGGTTGTGCAGTCTAACATTGTACTTACTACAGTCTTATACAGACATTCCTAGGTATATTTATTATGTAGCATAGTGTGGGTAACAGTGGTTAACACAAAATTACTGTTCAGAGAATGCAACACTGAATGTCATACAATACCAGAGTAAACATAACCAATCCAGGATTTAGAACTTTATTGCCAGGCAGTTATGGTTTTATTTCAATATCATCTATATGGGACTAATACTGTCATATTGTCTGGTTTATTCAGTACAATCCATATACAGTTTTTATACTGCCAGGTGACTTTCTACTACTTCATATTTATTTGGTATGACTACTACAAGTAGAATTGTTACTCACCAGCCACACAACACAGCCTTTGCAACCTACTGGCATATGCTTCCTGATTCTCAGCCCACTCAGCTGCAGCTGTAAAGAGAATAGAGAAATAGTTAGGCATACCTATCCATCACATACACAGGCTGGACTTTGGTAAATAATTATTGATATGAATACTTACACACTGCTGGGACATCACCCTTCTGCCTTGCTTCTTGGACCCACTAGTCCAAGAGCTCCCTCTCCCTCTGCTTCAAGTCGGCATAGTGGTACTGGACCTGTTCACCAGTCCAAGGGATACCTGCGGCACTGGTGAGATCACGGGTGAGATGGTCCCAGGCTTCCGATTTATATTGGGAGCCCTGGTACTGGTCCTGCAGCAGTCTTTTGTTATGTTTTTTTACCAGGATTTCTACAGTGACCTTGGACTCCTGTATGCCCCAGTACTCTGCCTGGAAGCACATGCCCTCACCAACACCTGCCATACTGCCTAAAGTGGGAAGATTCAACCAGCTATGAGCTGTATTCCCACCTGCGTGGTTTAAATTCCCACCCTTTGCCATGACTGGACGGTTTTGAATATGCTGAGCTAAGCTAAGCTATGGGCAAACCTGCTAGGCTAAGGTTGGCAGGGCTTAAAGGGGCAGGTTCAGCATTGCTTACCAATGGGCAAATCCACTTAGCTGGGCTATTCATTGCTTAGTATTCATATGTACACAATGCTTACAACCAGTCAGCAAAGCTGTGCAATGCTTAGCATTGCTTTTTTATTTTATTTTATAGACTATCTGCTGTATGGGATTGATTCATCATTCATTACATATTATAAATTTGTTTACTGTTCCTAACATCCCCAATGTGCTTTCATTACTTTTATTCATGTATGACTATACTGTATGGGGCACTTGTATTTATATGGCGGTTTCATAACTTTATTAAACTGACACCTCACATCTGGACCTAGTACAGTACACTGGTTAATAAATGTATGTTATTTAGTAGCTAATTTAAAAAAAAAATGTTTACGTACTGCTTTTACATGTATAATGCAAATTGGTTACAGTGGGGAGTGAACCCAGAATGGCTGTTTGTAAAGCATATGCTCTAACCTCTACAATATTGCAGTACTGCTTATGTTGGATGTCTCTTGCTATTTAACCTTTTGTGCTGTTTAAGCTGCTTACCAATGGGCAAATCCACTTAGCTGGGCTATTCATTGCTTAGTATTCATATGTACACAATGCTTACAACCAGTCAGCAAAGCTGTGCAATGCTTAGCATTGCTTTTTTATTTTATTTTATAGACTATCTGCTGTATGGGATTGATTCATCATTCATTACATATTATAAATTTGTTTACTGTTCCTAACATCCCCAATGTGCTTTCATTACTTTTATTCATGTATGACTATACTGTATGGGGCACTTGTATTTATATGGCAGTTTCATAACTTTATTAAACTGACACCTCACATCTGGACCTAGTACAGTACACTGGTTAATAAATGTATGTTATTTAGTAGCTAATTTAAAAAAAAAATGTTTACATACTGCTTTTACATGTATAATGCAAATTGGTTACAGTGGGGAGTGAACCCAGAATGGCTGTTTGTAAAGCATATGCTCTAACCTCTACAATATTGCAGTACTGCTTATGTTGGATGTCTCTTGCTATTTAACCTTTTGTGCTGTTTAAGCTGGACTAAGCGTAGCTAAGCAATGAGCACACCTGCACAGCTATGCTGTGTTTTACTATTTGTACCCTTCAGAATATCCCTGCTAATGCTGAACCTGTTATTCTATCAACTTTCTGCTTTGTGAGATGACCGTCCGTTATGGCTTTGTCCACATTCCTTACTCTGACAGGTTTGGATGTGTGCACTATGTGCTTATGCTACATATCTTATTCTTTCAGCTTTTGCCTTGGTAAGGATGATTGTCCCTTATGGCTTTGGCAAGATTTCTTACCCTGACAGGTTGGGGGTATTATGAGGTAATACGAGCATTCTCGCTCATTTTATATTGCCACATGGCAATTCTGGTGTGTTGGGGGCATGTTTATTGTGAGAGCTCTGCTCTCAGACACACCTCCTGCACTCATACACAGATCCGTGTCTGTTTAACAGCACAGCAGCGCACCTTCATGAATATGCATGGCCCACTGCTGTATGGGAACGGTCCCTTCCATGCAGGAATAAGCTATTCCTGCACAGAAGTTTGGTGAATCCTGGGGACTTTGTCTGCCCTTTTCCATGCCAGATAGATAAACTGTAAGTCAAATGCAACAGCTTATTTCATTTTTCTCACCATTCACAAAAAATGCCTTATATCTGCCCCATGCGTGGACATTCACACACATGTATATCTATATATCTAGCAATATATATATATATATATATATATATATGTGTGTGTGTGTGTGTGTGTGTGTGTGTGTGTGTGTGTATGTATGTATGTGTGTGTGTGTGTGTGTGTGTGTGTGTGTGTGTGTGTGTGTGTGTGTGTGTGTCTCTGTGTGTGTGTGTGTGTGTGTGTGTGTGTGTGTGTGTGTGTGTGTGTGTGTGTGTGTGTGTCTCTATTTATATGTATATCTATTTATCTACATAGGTATACATATAGATAGATACATATAGATGTATAGATATGTAGTAATGAAATTTGGCTATACTTCCTCCTCTATATGAGTACAAGCCTTTCTATAAAATAAGATTTTATTGCAACAAACTCACTGTATGTTGTAAATTAAAAGCAAAACTGACAAAAACAAGTTCGCCATTAGCAGCCTTAAGATTAACTTATAAGTTGCAAAGTTAGCTGCTAATTAAACAATTCACTCTAAATCCTAAAAAAAAAATGTTAACTATGATTTTTGGATCCTCATAAAAGCTAAGCAAAATATCCACCTTTCCTAAACCATTATCATACCCCATTAATTGTGTCATACTTCCTTTAAATGCCTTAGAACAGCGCTTGATCCCTAAAAATGTCACTCCGCGATGAAGACACAAAAGTCAAAGTCAACCACATTCTCTTTTTCTATTTCCAAATCTCACAGTTTCTCACTACCAGATAAAAAGAAAGCTAACTGCAAAAATGTTTCTCCATCTTCAAGTCGAATGTGCCCTACCCTACACAGACACTCAAAACCTAAACAACCTACAAACTGTCTCAAACAAAATTTTCCCATTTATGCTTCTCTCACCTAAAAACAAAAGACACTGCACAGCACTCAAAAGTGCCAGCTGGCTCACCATAATTGAAGTGGATGACCTGCTTCTCCTCTGTTTTGTCCATAAAAAACTATATAGATTCATAGGTTGGTACTAAGCTAACTGCCCTTGTGAGCCATTTTAAGCCTAACCAATTATCCCTTAACCATTAGGCCACCCTCCTACCACTAGTATACTTACTGTGCCCCCCCTTTGGGTAGAAGACTAACAATTATGTCACCCCTATTGATTTCCCTCTCAAACAAACAATGCCCACATAGTCAACTAACCTACATTTCTCCATTGAGCATGCTTTCTCCAAATTAACACTCAAGCTATGGAATGCACTCCATCCAGACATCTGCAATATATCTGTCTTTAGTCAATTTAGACTTAAATTATTAGCTCAACTGCAAGACTGGCCACTATGAAAATGCATTAACTAGCCCTCTTTGTAGACAATTGCATGTTCCCTGCCCCCTGCTCCACTTCTGCTTTAAGACATGCTTAGGAACTGCTACTTACACACACAGGCAGACTGAGTTATTTCTAGCTACCTTCTATATTCATTTTCTTCACCTCCACCTTAGCATACTCATCTCTCTTTTAACCTAATTAATTTTTCCTTCTATAAAGTATCAATCCATTTCCTTATCTCCCAGCATCATCAAGTACACCTATTTATTTTTCTTTTCCTCTCTTCTCTTGCTATCAACAGCTCTTTGTTGAAATTAGCCATAATGCTCTTAGAAGGTGGACAGAAATCAAAGTACAAGAAAATAAAAACACAACCAGACAGAGGAAGACTGCACAGACTCCCTACAAACAGATGATTGGAAGTCCAGACTGAATTCTGCACCATGAAACTCTGAGGTTATGAGCTCTAAATGAGGATTAATCATTTTTGATCATTATGGCTTTATAGATATATATTTTATTGAATTTCTTGCTATACATTTTGGTGACTAACCTATCTACTTAAAATTAATAATTCAAGAACTGCTCAGTCTTCCTTTTCTCTGATGAAACTATACAACTGATCATTTCTCCTTTATAAGAAGTTTCTACAATGATGGTAGGACAATAAGGATGAGCAAAATTAATTGACTATAATGAAACAAAACAATATACTGAGTCATAAACTAAAAGATCAGGAAAACAGAAGTAGCAGAAATATTATCACTATTTAGTATATGAGAAAATGCAGAGAGAGAGAGAGAGATATCATAGACAATTTACTTATGGTCTATGTAGCCAAAACCAAGCATGACTGCTGAACTTTGTGATAAAAGCACAGCCATCATCTTTTAATCCTATCAAACTCCATTTATTGTAATTCTCTGTCTTATATTACATAGGTTCATAGGTTCATAGGTAGGTACTAGGCTATCTGCTGAGGGCATTTATAAGCCTAGCCAGAGTGTGCCAGCTTTCGTTGCCCCATTGATTAATTAACTGAGCCTCTGTCAAGAAGAGCCAATGAAGTGATCCCAGGGTTGTATTTTCTGTTACCCATCCACCCGGCAAGGTTTCTCTTGAAGAGTGTTAGTGAGGGGCTCTGCCTATTGTAGTTAGGAATTTTGTTCCAAAGCATGGGGAGTCTCTGTGACAGGAATCTATCCCTCCAACATGTTCTATTTATTGTTGTGGCAAGGTTTAGCTCACTAGAGCGAGTGGCTTATAGTGACTTGGATTTCTTTAGGTGGAGCATGTCCATCAATTCTGAGTTGGACATGGCTTTGTAAGTCAGGCAGAGATCCCCTCTGAGCAAGCGATATGCCACTGAGTACAGCCAGAGTTTTTCCAGTCGGGCTGCATAGGACATATGACCAGTAATCCTCTTGGTGAGGTACTTTTGTGGTCTTTCCAGCTGTTGGAAGTGTCTTGTGAGGTACATCCCAAATGGGTCATTGTACTGTATGATGGGTCTGATAAGTGATGAGTAGAGGGGCACTATAATCTCTTTAGTTCTAGATGCAAACCCTCTAATAATTAGATGGGCTACATAGAATGATTTCCTAACTACTTTGGCAATATGATTGTCAAAGGAGAGATTACTATCTGCCTGTGTCCCCAGATCTCTTATTACCTCTTCTGTATTAAGGGGGCTGTCACCTATGTGGTAATTCCTGGCTGTTTTGTTTTTCCCAAACAGGATGACTATGCATTTTTTGGCATTTAGCTTGAGACCATGACTTTGGCACCAGGTGTCCATCTCAGTAAGGCCCTTTTGGAGAATGTCTGTGTCAGCCAGAGAGTCAATTATGGCTCCCAGTTTACAGTCATCAGCAAACTTGGTTAGCCATAGTCCTCCTGTGTTTGCCTGTACTTCTGAAAAGTATATGCCGAACAGTAGGGGTCCCAGGACTGAGCCTTGTGGGACACCACTTGTGACTGGTTTAGAGTCGGACCTGGAGCCCGCTATTCTTACTGTAAGCCAGTCTGTAAGCCAGTTGGCAACCCATCTCATGACGTAGGAGTTTATGTTCAGGCTGGTGAGTTTTTCTATAATTCCCGAGTGGGGAATGGTATCAAAAGCCTTGGCGAGGTCAAGGTAGGCTGTGTGAACCACCTTCCCCTCATCTATGGCCTTGGTGACTGCCTCGAAGAAGTCAACCAGGTTTAGTAGGCATGATCTGCCCTTAACAAAGCCAAACTGGGTCGGGTCAAGTGTTTGGAGGTTTCCGATGTCTTTGTTAATGAGTTCCATGATGATGCACTTCATAGCCTTGCAGACCAGGCTAGTCAGACTTATGGGGCGATAGTTACCAGGGTCAGTTGTGGCCCCTCCTTTGTGGAGCAGAATAACCATTGCTGTGCGCCATTCTATGGGCAAGTACCTGTGGAGAGGCTGAGGTTGAACAGTGTGTTTAGGTGGGGGTTTAGTTAGTTCTGTAGTTTGTGCAAGACGCAACCTGGGACACCATATGGCCCCACTGATACTGTGCTTTTGGCTTTTGAAAGGACTGTTTTCACCTGTACGTCTGTGATTTCCGGGACACTACACTTTTCCAGTATTGTTGTGGGCCCTTTGGGGTGAGAGGGGGGTGAAGTTTGCACTGAATCTATCTGCCAGGATGTTGGCAATATCAGTAGGTTCAGTATATTTTGTGCTATTTTGCACTAGCTCAGAGCATATCTACGAGTTGCCACTTAGATTCTTGACATAGCTAAAGAAGGCTTTGTGGTTATCTTTCGAATCCTTGGCTATTTTTCTTTCAAAGTTAGCCTTGGACAATTTTATGAGGGACCTTACTTTCTTACTGATACTGATCAGGGATGTCTTTCCTTCTTGGGATTTGCTTTTTTTCTGAACTAGTTTCCTCCTTCTATCGTATAGTCTGTTTATGGCAGGGGTCCACCAGACTGGTTTCCTTCTCTTAGGGGAGTAAGTATTGGTTTTGCTAGGGATGGCATGATCCATGCATCCTTGTAGGTGCTCATAGAGTGCATTTGTAAAGGTTTCTGCATCTTGGACACTGTTATCCTTTAGCGTGCGGGCTGTGAAACCTACCACCTCTGTCTTAAGTAAGGTGAAGTATGCTATAGAAAAGTTTTTCACTGTGGTTTCCTTGGTTGGGGGTGGTGGTGTGGTGTGGACATCCAGAGTGATTAGTTTATGATCTGATCTAACCAGTGACGGGTTGACCTCCAGTGCGGAACACCTGTTGCCTATGTTGGTGATGACCAGGTCCAATATGTTTTCACCTCTGGTAGGGGAATTTACCAGCTGATCCAGGGCATTTGAGATGATAAATTCCAGGAAGCGCTGGACCTAGGAGTTTGTACTTGAGTAGTTTTCCCAGTTAATGGTAGGTTAATTGAAATTGCCCAATATCAGGGTGTTCGGTAGGACCTTCATATTTTCCAGTGTCTCCAGAAAGGTGGAGTGGTGGTCCTGGGTCATGGAGGGTGATCTGTAGCAGGCCACAATTTGCATTGTAGATTTGCCCGATGTTAGTTGCACATGGATGATCTCAGAGGTATCATGCTGCACCACTAACCTGGAGGTGTAGGTATCCTTGATGAATATGGATACACCCCCCTCCTTTTGTGTTTTGGTGCATGTTCTGTGGCCGGAATGCGTGGTATGCGTTATAGCCTGGAAGTGTTGGGGTGCTCTGTGGAGCCTTGAACCAGATTTCAGTTACTGCACAAATGGCAACATTCTCCATACTGAGGAGTGTTTCAAGCGCGTGCATTTTGAGATTTAAACTCCTGGCATTGAGTAGCATAACCCTAATTTTTTTATTTGTGCTGTTTACAGAGGTGGGTTTGACGTTTGAGCCTTGCCTAAAAAAGGCACTATGGGGTCAGCAAGAGCCTTGGCTAGTATTCAAAAGCCTAGGGGTGACAGGTGCAAGCTGTCTCTTGTGAAGCAACAAGGCTTGTTGAGCATGTCATCCCAGGCTGACAGACACTGGATCCTCTGTGAATGACACCAGAAGCTTAGCCAATTGTTGAAACTGATATTTTTTTCTTTATACTGCAGTATCATTCTTGGTGAGGGCATGTTGCTACTCAGGGTCAGGGTCATACCCGCCTGGGCTACATGATCAGAGAGCTCTTCCATGTCTCTTTTCATGTAGTCCAGGTAGGTACGTCTCAGGTCATTCACAACAACATGAACAATGACAGAGTCATATTTGTACTGGTTCTGGAGTGACCTGAGTGCTTGTGTTATGTGGCGGATTCTGGATCCCGACAGGCAGCTAACATGACAGTAGTTAAACCACAGTGCCACCATCGAAGACATTTTAGACATTGACACATAGTTCTTGTGTAAATAATAAGTTAATAGCTTCCTATATTTCCTAGTTAAACATTCAGAGAGCTACCATATTTATTTGGCATGGGGTTTATGAATCCATGCTGTTCAGATCCTACTGACTGCTGACTTTCAGGAATTCCATATTATACTATGGTATGGATTGTTAGGGGAAAAAAGAGATACAATTGATAAATGATTGAGTTTCCCAGCAGACAGGTACCCTGAAATAATTTCAACTGTAACAACAACAACAAAAACAACAAAAGACACTCTCTACAAGAAGTTACATGTTTGGATGTTTTTAATCATAAGTATTATCATCATCTCTGTTTACTCATACCTCTATCTATGTAATTTCAGGTGAAAACACATTAAGTTACTCTCACCTGGTAAGACACTCTGATCTCTATCAATGTGATTTAATGTCAGCAGCACTCCATTCCTCCTACTAACATTCATTAATTTTTGATTAAAATGAGTGAACACATCATACAACAAATATTATTTAATTAATGTTACTTGTTGACCCTTAGTCAAGCCTGATAGTGTGAGTATTGTTCAGTTTTATTATGTCTATATTTCTTCTTTAGATGCATGTACACACACACACACACACACACACACATATATATATATATACATATATATATATATATATATATATATATATATATGTATATATATATATATATATATATATATATACACACACACACACACACACACACACATATATATATATATATATATACATATATACACTCATATATATATATATATATATATATATATATATATATATATATATATATATATCAACTTGCATCATCTGCGGTTTTCACAGTACAAACTGCATTTCCTGATTTCATTTGGTAATGTTCTTTCTTTTCTATAATTATATATATTTTTAAAGTACCATGTGTTCTATCTTTGATTTTAAACCAACTCATTTGAAATTTGTGGCATCTTCTCCTTTTTTAGTTGAATTTTTGTTGGCCAGACTGATTTGCTAAATTTTGATGGCATTGTCAATGCTTCACAATTCCATTCTCTGCACTACCATTGTACTAGCTTGGTAATGTTTCTCTGACAAAATTATCTGTTTTGAAACATATCACTCAAAATGTCTTTACCACTTGGCTGATTGTGAAACATACTATTTAATGATCACTTAGTTTACTCTCTCTCACTCTCTCTGTCTCTGTCTGTCTCTCTTCTCTTTTTTCTTCTCTCTCTCCATTTCAGAACATAGGACTTATGACATATTTTTGTTGAGTAGGATGCAGTATTAGCATTCTGAGACCTGTTCATGGTGTGTCATGGTGATCTTTTCCATTTGTAACTTATTGTTGCACCCCTTTAAATATAAATATCTTGTGGCATTACATGATAAGAGTGAAGTTTAAGTTATTTTTTGAGAGGTCATGAATTTTTATTTTATTAGTTCGTTCTTAAGGTACTCTACAGCTAAGAATTTGGGCAGACTGCATGCAGGAGTTTGAGTACTATTAGCCAGACATAGTTCATCCTTCCTTTAAGCATAGTGCTACTTCTGGTGACAGACTTTATGATTAAGTTGCTGTCTCCCTCTTATTCTAGAAATGCCTTTTGAAAGAAGCCCTGGTCAGTGGTAAAAGTATTCACATCTCTCAGAAAGTTTTAATACAGTCAGATTCTGTGCCAAGATTATATGACCAAGCTTAGCAGACAGAAAAAACTCCGTTCATTATACATATTTGTCTAGCAACTATCCAGCAGTTGTGTAGTTAGTAGCTTTCCAGAACAGCGATGGTAAAGTATTTGATAAGCACTACCTGCTAAGACCATAGATCTGTCAAGGTACTTTTATACTCATATGCATAATGTTCAAGATACATGAAACAGTGCCACTTCAAAGAATGATTTACTTTACCTGAACACAAGCTGTGAACTGGCATTTGACTTTAGTACTAGTCATGGATATTTCCTAGCAAACAACAAGATCAGACAGTAGCCTGTCCAAAAGCATGCTCATCACATTATTTCAGACCAGTGGAAAACTATGTAATCATGGCTTCAATATTGCAATGTACTCAGAACTGAGACTATATGTTCTGGAAAATCATACCACGACAGTTGCTGACCTATTCACCACTTAGTATTCAGCCAAGCAAGATGACTAACATAGTAGCCAAATAGACGTAGAACCCAAAAAGGTGTTCTGAGTGTGTGTTGGTAATGTCTGTCAGATGATTCTGTGTTGAATAAGTTATGATCAGACCTCCAGAAGAATCTTTTTAGTATGCTGGAAAGTGTAGGTCACACAGAAAAATATCCTCTTTTAAAGCATTAGTAGTTGACACAACAACAAGGATATCTTTCAATAAGATAAATGCTTCTCATCAAGTCGATAACCCTTGGCTGGCCTTGTAGACACCAGTGGTGAGAAAAATGGTCAAGTTAATGAAAAAGGCTTCCAGTGCCAGTGTCAGTAGTGATACATTAGAGTAAATCATCTCTGGAAGATGTGTAGTAAGGTACATGCAAAAAGGAGCATTATACTAAATTTTTTGTGTGACGAGGGCCAAGAACAATGTTGTCCTTTGATGAGGATGGCCTCCCCAGGCACAGGAGTTGTGTTACATACAAGGGAGTTGTCACCACTGTGGTCACATGCTGATTGAAGTTCCACTTGCTATCTACCTGAGTAATCAGGTCATGTACCACTTGATCTGCTTATAGGCGTGTGCTGTCTATATTGTAAATAGCTTGTAATTTTGCCTTCAGAAAGGAATATACTTTTTAAAAAATTTTTTTAAGCCATAATTATTTAGTGATGATGCAATTAATTGATTGATTAACATTATTTAGTGTGGGTATTTAAACCATGTGATTTGGGATGTGTTTTATCTGATGAAGTCATTTCAGGAGACGAAAACGTGTGTAGTGCTTGCTGCTGAATTTGTTTGCACGTTAATAATAAATTCTTTCTGTGCCTTGTGCCTTGTGCCTCATCGTGAGCTTATTTGCCCTGGTGGTTACTGGACTGGTGTGGCTGCTTTCGTTGGTGCCTTCAGAAAGGGACTATTCATGTTTTTTGTTCATCTAGGTTGCCTCCATGACTCTTGCAACAATCATTTGTGTGTGTTAATACTTTCTACAGTATATCAGTAATGTTCTGGGAATCAGTAATTGTCCACAATTTGCAGTCGTCCATAGAGCTTGTTAGACAAAGGATGTGTAAGCTTTTCTTGAATTATGAGATTTAAATACTGAACAGGAAAGGATCTAACACAGAACCCTGAGGTACAGACCTGGTCATTAGAATCTAGCTTAAGGTCACTTCACACACTTCAACATTATGTGTCTTGTCTATGATCCATTTGTCTAACCACTTGGTGATTTAGCTGTTTATGCCCACTTGAGACAGTTTCTCTGTAATACCTGAGTGTGGATTAGTGTCAAATGCCTTGGCCAAGTCTAGTTATGTGGGATGAAAGTCTTTTCCTCATGCATACCCCTGGTGACCTTCTTGAACATGACAAACAAATTTAGCATACATGATGTAGCCTTAACAAATCAAAAATGGGTTTGGTACACAGTTGGGAGATTACCTGTGTCCTTTTTGATATGGCCCATGTGGAGTCATAGGTCTACCTCACAGATGAGGATAGTCAGTATTATGGGTCTATAAGCCCCTGCATCAGGCCCCCCTCATTCAGGTGGATGACTGTTGCTGTACACACTTCTTCAAGAAAATAGGCTGTCTGGAGCCTGTGTTTAAGTAGGAACCCAACTGTGTCTGCTAGGTCAGATTTTACGTCATGGTATAGGCATGCTGAGATGTTTTCAGGGCCTGTTAATTCTGCCTTTTTAGCCTTAGAAAGTGCACAGATGAGTGGCTCTCCTGAGAAAATAAACTGAGTAATGTTTGCATGTATACTTTGGCTGATGGCTAAAGGGGCTGGGGTGTGAACTGTGAGGCAAACCATCAACTAGCAGATTGTCTGTTTTTTCCAGTTGACTATAGCTGCTGGTATGCACAAACACTGTACATGTGTATTCCCCTTAACATTTCACACTTTTTTAAATAAATGAGTTGTGACAACACCTCCAACTACAACCTTGGTTATGCATCACATGCCAAGCAGTGGAACTGTTCACACCAATGTCACATAATTACATCAATTGCACAACAATGCCACATAATCATATGAATTTAACAACATATGCCTATATGTTTTTCATTGGAAAGCTGTGTTTGAGTGGCCTGATACCATATAAGGATACATTACAAATGAGTCGGCTGTGGTTCTCTCAGAACATTTACTAACACAAATGCTGGTAGTCATACAATGGTGCTGGCGACCACCTCAATAATCATTGTGATTAGCAACACAATTGTGCATACAATGAATTTCACAAGGTTGCAACTGAATCAAAATGTGATATTTTTGTGTATATCACAGTATTGCAACATGTGGATGAAACAAGACTTTTGTGCCCATGTAATCAGTATGAATTTATATTGATGTATGTCACAGAGCATTTAAAGATGGTAGGTACAGACATGCACACGTGCCACACTGTAAGTGTCACTGAGATGGTTGAATGAGAACTGCGTAGAGTGTTGATCTGCTCCACTACAAAAAAACTTCCCTTACTAATCCTACAATATACATAGTATTATCCTATGGCAACTATTCTCAGGAGACATATTACTGCAACGTTATGGAAGAAACATGTAATCAAATATCATCAGCAGCCATCAATACATTAACTCACATGGCAGATTGTAATACCGTCTTGTAGGCCTACTATTCATCCACAATGCAACACATTGCAAATTGTAATACCCTCTCGTAGGCCTACTGTTCATCCACAATGCAACATAGTGCATGCAAATGACAACAATATTATGTGAAATGTTCATAGGGTCATAGTACATCACTAAGCTAACAGCCAAAATCATATAACATCCTAGTCATTATTATATCATTTAAACACAAGTCCCTATATCTGCATGATGGAAGATATTAAGACTATGTGCAAATCATGTCTCACTGCATATATGTGTATTTTTCTGATTGCATTACATACTCCCTCTGCACATATGTGACATGTGCACCACACCATGACAGACTTAGCAATACATATCCAATGGTTTGGAGATGGTTTGCAAAGGCTCATGGAAGGACTCTGCTTCATGATGTGTGCATGCATCTTTGCCAAGAGGACATCCTTGATTCCTCTGCAGGAAGGATGTCATGTGGCCAGAGGGAAAAAAAGGGATGTTGGATGCATGGGGGTATGTTAAAGGTTCTTGTCAATGGCAGTGAAATGAAAAATTATTCAAAAGATCATACACTGACTGTAATGTACCACCAACCACACACACAGCAGTAGACTGGGTCTGATTTGAACATTACACCAGTGTAGGTATAGAAACTGAATTCCATACAATGTAACAGTAGTACCACCACATGTCTGACTTTAACACTGTCATGTTGTATTTTATGAAATATGTTAGCATCATTGTATGCTGACAAAAACCTGTTAGGAGGAGTGTCTGACATGAATGTGGAGTCAGATTTTGATGTAAAATGGTCTCAAAAATATTATTTGAATGTATAAACACTCAAGCTGCCTGCTGTTAGATTAACCCCTATAAATATCTAGTTATAGAAATTGGAAAGCACAGCACTTGCAGTTACTGCCATAGTACAAGGTTGACTTAAATACTCTCAGAATGCACTTTATACAGAATGACTTCATCAGTGTATGTTACAAGATATTTGGAGGAATGTCTGATATAGCTGTAAACTCACATGCCATTTTAAAATGTAACCATACTGATTGTTGAATACACACACACACACACACACACACACACACACACACACACACACACACACACACACACACACACACACACACACACACACTAGTCAACTGCAGTGAGACTAGAACCCCTACCTATCCACAGATCACAGTACTTAATAGAAGTGCCACAGCACAAGCTTGGCTTTCATAGTATCAGACAACATTTATAGCTGATGACATCAGCAGTGTCTGGTGAGAAAAAGGGGCTAGTATGAGTATCTCACATGCTATTCTAAAATAGTCTGCAGAATGTGAACTGACTGAATACACACACACACACACACACACACACACACACACACACACACACACACACACACACACACACACTTGCACACACCCACACAAGTTTACCACAGTGAAAGTGGAAACCCTATCTATCTACATAACACAGTAATTAATGCAAATGTCACAACACAAGTCTGGCTTTCATAGTGTTAGACAATACTTTACAGCTGATTACATCAGCAGTGTCTGGTGAAAAGAAGATGGTAGTAGGAGTGTCTCACATGCTGTTCTAAAATGGTCTCTAGAATGTGAACTAATTGAACACAAACATCCACATACACACACCAGTTGACTGCAGTGAGATTACAACTCCTACCTAACAAGTTGCCCAAGCTACATAACTCAGTGCTTAACACAAGAGCCACAGCAAAAGTCTGACTTTTACATTGCTGCTGGACAGTTTACAGTGGATGACAGCATTGCTGTATGTTTGGGAGAAGATGTCGAGAAGCATGTATGAAATGCCTGTGTAGGCATGTATAGTAATCAAAATATTTGTTTTCCATGGGACTGGTTGGATGATAGTAGTGTCCAGAATCATACTCTTTGGACTATGCACACACACCAGTTAACTACATTGACATTATAACCTCTACCTAACTAATTATACACAATAGAGAACCCTGTACTTAACACAAGCACCACTGCACAAGTCTGACTTTTACACTGCTGATGCTGGACAATTTATAGCAGACGGCATCGTCACTGTATGTTTAGGAGCATATGTTGTGAGGCCTGTATGAAATGGTTGTGTAGGCATGTAAGACTGTCAAAATATTTGTTCTGCATGAGACTGGATTGATAACAGTAGGATACAGATCATTCTCGTCTTACTATGCACACACACTTACACATACATACAGACACATGCATAATGTGGTTTCTCTGGTAAGTTAACCCACATCTAACTGTTTTGTTCCCATCTGCAGACAACAGTAGTTAATAACTGCACCATTCTTGAAGCATGCTTTTGCCTTGTTATACTGGTCTTTATAGATGAAGATATCATCATTATTTGATGTGGGTAACATATCCTGTTGTAAGAGTGGTGTGCAAAGTGTGAATTTGGATTTTCTATTGTGGTTCCAAAATGTAGGTATACTTTGAAAGACAGCTTCTCAGTCTAGATGCAATAAGCTTTCAGGAATGCATGTTGCAGAAGTAAGACATGTGCATCTGTTTCTCAGTATGTTGTATACATTTCACAGTTACAGTCACACACACGCACACACACATACACATTCACACACACACACACACACACACACACACACACACACACACACACACACACACACACACACACACACACACACAAGCACACCCAAATGTTTTGTGATCAGCATTGATGCAACTGTGTATGTGTGTTCATATTTGTGATGAATTGATGTCCACATTGAGACATGAATAAGACAATCTCAATGTCTATTATAAGTATAAACTTTAGATGATGTAATAAAGCAGTTATGCCATTTATCCTTTTAGTGCAATTGACATTTGGAAACTATTACTGACATATCCATTTTCAAGTGTATGGGTGCAAAGCATACATGAATCTGAATAAGTATGTGTTCAGTTACTGGTGCTTTCCCTTTTTTGTGTTTTTACATGAATTTTAATGGGATCTATGGGCGGCACAGTGGTGCAGCGGTTAGCATTGTCACCTCACAGCAAGAGGTTCTCCGGTTTGATTCTCAGCTGGGGTGCCTTCTGTGTGGAGTTTGCATGTTCTCCCTGTGTTCGTGTGGGTTTCCTCCGGGTACACCGGTTTCCTCACACATTCCAAAGACATGCATCTGGAGCATTTCTCCCCGGGCCTCCACTGAAAACAGGCTCTGTGGAACCTAGTCGGACATTCCCGGTCAACAAATGTAAAATAAATAAATAAAAATGTACATTAACTGGGCATTAAACATATTAATACATGCCAATCAGCTCTCATCATACTTCAACACTGAACAACTAGTTCATGCAATCAATAGCAAAGTGTTTGTGGATGCGAGATTCACATTTAATGAATACAGCTTGAACTTGAAAAGTACTTATGCATGTAGTCTATGGCAGAAATAGCAGACGGATAATATGGCGTTTATACTGTAGTTTATATTGGAAATGTTGTGTCATAACTTTTATGGCATTAAGTACAATTGCTATTGCCTTCTCCATTTGCAAGGAGTTAAGAGATGAACAAATGCGAGTCTCTGCTTATTAGTGTAAAAAGTGATTTTTCTATTAGTTCACCTTCCTCTGCGCAAACAGACTAAATTATGAGCCATGGCAGTCAGCACTTTGGGCAGTACTCAGTAGAAGAAAAACAGCTACTTGTGTGTAGCTTTCTGTGTGGCAGTAGGTGTAAGAGCAGAAAGCTCACATTGTGAGGACAAATGTCACATGGTTCGAATTCAGCTCAACATAATTTTTATACACTTGTCAGGATGGCATTGCAGAAGTAAATATATTTTTTGCAAAATTGAGAGATAGTAAACATTAGTCAATTGATTTATGTCAACAGTATACATATTGATTTACATTTTTATACATTCAGCAGTCTAAATAAATGTTACAGTAAATGCGTAATATTAGTCCCTTTACTCTCCTGTAATTGTGTGTTCCTTTATTAAGCAGCACTGCATGGAAGTAACATTACCATGCCATAGGATATGAAGATCCATTCACTGTCACTGACCATTGGTTTATGATGTCAAACTCTGCGCAAAGACAGAGGACAAAAAGTGAAGGCCTTTATTAAGGATTCATTATTTATGTGTGTAGTGTGTGATTTGATTTTTTGACTAGATTAGAGAAAAAGGGGTAGTCAGGAAAGTGGTGAAATGGGGGGTGGGGGCAAGCAGGGGAAAGAACAAAGGGGAAACAATTTAGGAATTTGCAGGAGGGAATTAAGAAAGAACCATAGCTATCCACTTCTTCAATAGTGTAAAATGAACATGTATATATAACTGCATGAATTTGGACTGTCACCACAATACAGATGGGTGACAACTCAATCATGTTGTATAGCCATTTGGACCTAATCATGTGCATAAAGGATGTAAGCATGTTAGGGTCAGGTAAGTATGGTAGGTGAGGAAAGGGGTGCAGACAAACAGGACAAACAAAACACAGACATGGATGGTGAGGGACACAAAGGGTTGAGGGACACCATGATTGGGGATAGGGAGGGGACATCAGAGGCCCATATCCATCAAGCATGGGGATGATGAGAATCTAGCCCTCACCCTCAAAACTGTCATCACTGTTCCCTTCCTCAGCTTCCTGTTGGAGTGTTTGACATTTTTGTTTTTTTTCAGCATTCCAAGGATTATCTTCTCCATACTGCTGAGGCTCGCATCAATATTACCTTCTATGACCTCATGCACTACACTTGGCAGGTCCTTGGAGGGTGAAGAAATCCCAACCTCCACCAATACTCCCGGAAGGTACCACTGCAGCAGCTGCTGGTTAATGCTACCTGATGTAGCAATTTGGATGGCACAGTAGTGCAGTAGTAGTGTCGCCTCACAGCTAGAGGTTCTCCATTTCATTTCTCATCTGGGTTGCCTTCTGTGTGGTGTCTGCATGTCCTCCCTTTATTCATGTGGGTTTTCTCCATGTCCTCCGGTTTCCTCCCATGTTACAAAGACATGCATCTGGAGCGTTTCTCCCCAAGTTTCCACTGAAAATTGGCTTTGTTCCAAGTTGGACTTTCCTGGTAAACAAATGTTAAATAAATAATGTTGAGAGCCCTGGTAGTGCAAGATCTGCAGAAGCAGTATTGTCAGGTTGCATCCCAGATGTGCAGGGTGTCAGTGCAGCAGTCGTTGGAGAAGTGGCAGGCTGAGCCCCACTTGTTGGCCTACATGCATGTGTTAGAAATCATTTTGTCAGTTGTCAGCAATTTATGACAGCAGAACATTGTGATCACACCAAACATGACATTGAAAAAAATGTATTTAGTGATTGGATGTCAGCTATTGTGCTTTTACTTTAATAGGACAGGATTCTTTTTACTCTTTGTGATTGGTATATCAGTAAACCAACTCTAGTAATTATGCACAGTTAATTTTAAATTGATTTTTAAGTGTTTCTTGTAGTTTATTAGATGTTACATTTAATTTTCAGCTAAATATGGTTGTGATTCTGATGTGATTTTTAATGGTCTGAAGAAGCAACCTTGTGTTGCAAAAGTGCTTACCAAACAATAAAATGTTTAACATTTTCACATGGTTGTGTGTCGGCTCGCTAGCATTTATTTTTTAGTAACAGTAGTTATTTTGTTTGGGTTGACTAACGAGCCATAAATCTTAGTTGCTGGTGTAATTTTCTAGTAGTTACAAAAGACATTTGTTATTTTCTAGTCTTCTGCTCTTTAGAAATATTGCATAGTGACATATGTTGTTGCCTTCTCCCACTCTCTTTTCAATTTATTAACACGCTGATGTAGGTTACCCTTGTCATAACCATTCATACTAAATAGATCTATGGTCTTTTTTAATTCTTCCTCAAACTCTTTATCATCACTACACAAACAATGAATCCTAAGGAATTTTCCATAAGGGAAAGCTTTAAGTACATGGGGAGGATGATACTACAGCCATGCAAGTATTGATTTCCATCTTCAAACATCCTGGGAATTCTTGTTCCTATTATGTCCTGCTCACTTCCATCAACTATAATGTCTAAAAAAGGTACCTTCTTTCCTATCTTTAATCCATCAGACCTCATTCCAAATTTATTTACATTTAAATTATGTACAAATTGTTCAACCATTTCCTGACCACTCTTACAGATAAAAATTAAATCATCAATAAATGTAAAATAACTTAACAAACGGTTCTTAAAAAAAATCATTAGTATGCAGCTGGTTGCTGCATATGCATATAATGCCTTAATTATATCATGTTCTCTCTACCTCACACCCACAACAGTTAACCTTTCCATCCTTACCAAAATTGCATCTAGTATTTTCACTCTTTTTTCACACAACACAGCCACTCCAGAGCAATTTTCACATCCTATGTGCCATATTATATTTCCATCCCACAATTTTTCTACATGCAGTCTGTCTTCACTTGTTGGGAAACTTATATCTTCTAATAGCATAATATTCACATTATATTTAAGACACTATTTCAGTTTGCCTATTCTTCTCACAGTGTTTATAATACTTTTCCTTCTTTTTAAGTTTAGGGGAATATTTCTAAATTTTAATTTTCTTATTTGAACTCATTTCCCAATTGAGTATTTTTCCTGTATTTATGTATAAATAATTCTCAATCCTCAGAATCAGACTTTTCACTGCCTAGAACTTCAAAAACTTAATTCTGATCTCTCTTCTGCATGTACTCTCTCTCTCTCTCTCCTCACTTTTTTGCCCTCCATATTGTTTTTTTTTCAAACAGTTTCTTCTTAACCTGGTTCACCCTTTCACCTAGACTCTTGTTGTCCTTCTTTATGTATGTTTTTTCCCTTTCCCATTCTTTTGATTATTTACTGTTTGCTCTTAACAGTCTATCCAAAAGTGTCCCTTTTTTTATACAACCTGCATTTCGGCACACACCTTCTTGCTATCCTTTCTCCCCACCCATCATACCTTGTAACAATCACTAACTAAAGGAGAAAAGTCACCACAAAAAGAACATGATTTAGGCTGGCCAGCGCATCTTGATGTCCATCTATGACCAGCCACAGAACTAACAGTTATCATGTGTTTCACCATGTTTTTTTTGTTTGTTTGTTTCATTTCAAGACAGCTTCCAACATCTACCCTGGAACAACTAGTCAGAGTACCCAGTGGGGAAATAACATTTTAGATCTTGGCTTTACAAATATGGGGGCATCTTGCACCATCTCCTGTGTATATTTGTCACCTTTTAAGTCTGACCACGAATCTATCTCCTCCATAATAAAATGTAATCTGGGTGCCATGTCTGCACTTTATGCTTTTAAAAATTTCTCCAAAGCAAACTTGCTACTCAAAAGTGACACATTAGCAAGGTTCAAATCCTCATTAGACCCAGTTAACTTTACTGAATATGTAGAAACATATGCCATTAAACTATGACAGCATGTGAACAACTGCAGATATGTGGCTGGACCGAGGAGGAAAAAGAGATGGACATACCAGAAAAACACACTCCACTGGTGGAACATTAATATCAACAAGCTTTACAATAAATAGAAGAGATTATTGGCTAAAATTAAGAAGAGAAATACACAGAATGATAGATCCCTTGATATAAACAAACAACTCAAGTGCTTAATTAAGCATACCACATCCAAGTTTGAGTCAAAAATAATCACCTAAGCAAAGGACAATCACAAGGACTGTTTAAGTTAAGTTCATAATCTCAGAAACCCACTGCAACAGTGCACTAAGATGATTGAAAACAATGTTACCTACACCAAATCTGAACATGAACTAGCCTACTGGATAATAAATTTGTCTCAGTTTTGCCCTTTTTACCCCATCTTACTCACATGAAATGCCTGAAAATGACTGGCCATCTGCAATGCAGAAAACCAAATCCAGAAAGCGTTATCAAAAGAAAAAAAAATACTGCATCAGTGAGTCCTTACAATATCGCAGGATGCATCTTGCATAGAATGAAGCACAATTTATCCAGAACCCTAACGATACTGTTCAAACTTAGCCTCCATACAGGTTCTGTACCAAACGAATGGAGAACAACAACAGTTATTCCCCTGTATAATGGAGGACCTTCCAGACAATTAGAGACCCATAAGTCTGCTCAGCCTCATATGCAAAGCCATAGAAAGAATTGCCATGGGAATATCCAATAAAGATGTAGGGAACCTCCTGGTACTGGTCCAATCTAAGCTTGGATTTGTCAATGGGAGGCCTGGTGAGATTTTTTGAAAAGGTCACTAAAGCAATAGGCAAAGAACCAGCCCAAAGCTTTTGACACATTTCCCTACTTATGCATAGTGGAAAACCATAATAAACTAGGAATAAACCTCTTTGTCACCTGCTGGATTGCCAAATAGTTCACAGGCAGGATGCAGGGGATCAAAATAGTGGAAGGTACCTCCACAAGAAGACCACTCACTATTTGAGTCCCCTTTCAGTAGTGGGACCTCTTCTCTTTAGTGTCTACTTCTTAGAAGTAAAAGCCAATACTAAGAGATTCTGGCTAACTAGTTTTGCAGATGACTGGAAGCTTTGAGCAGTGATCAGATCCCCAAAAGACTCAGCCATCCTGCAAAAAATTTTTTCCCAAACAAATAACTGAAACCAGAATACTTGAGAGGTAGTCTCTCTCCAACAGTACTGTTGGAGAGAGACTACCTCTCAAGTACTCTGGTTTCAGATTTAGTTTTTTGTGCAGAGATAAGATCATCTGAATCGGACTGGTACTTCTCAACTGTTATTTTTTTTTTTTTTTGCCTACAATTTGATACTTTCTACAGTAGAAATATTGCATTCCTATCACAGCAGCTATCTTCCATTACCAGGATCTAAGCCAACTTAATCTAAGGCACTCTTGCTTGCTTCTTGACTGACATTGCGTCCAGCACTCACCATTCACATGGCTGATGAATATGCTCACAGTGTTGTGCTATGCAGCTTTTTGGAATGAGTCTGTCTGGGTTAGGTTTGCACCACTTTAACTGGATGCTCACCAGAAACACTGCCCCACAGGCATGGCACCACCAGTATATCCTATAGATGCTGTTCTTGCTGAGGTTCTCTGATTCTTTAATGAACCACTATGTGAGTCACATTTTGCTTGGTCCTTCCCCTATGAATTATTTATTAATTTTCAACCTACCAGTAGAAAATACTTCAAACATCACAGCTGTAAAGATTAGAGGGGCATGCTCACTCCTGTAACATATCATAACTATGTTTTCAAGATACCTTGATTCATTAATTTCTGATTTAAACTTTAGAAAACAAAATTATATGCAACAAAAACATTGCAAACACATCTTGTTTTATTTTATTTCACTATACAATAGCAAAAATCCAGGAAACTAGGGTGCCTTGTCATTTCATCTTCTATGAGGGCAAACTACTTAAACTTTCTGTCATCGCATACACTCCTTAACTATTCAAAGCATATGATTACATTATGCATCCAAATTTCTTAAACTTCCTTTGTAACTCATAATAAGTACATGCAAAAATCTTGATTTCCATTATCTCAATGTAAAATCTGAAACAGTGTATATACAGATCAAATAAATTATTTCCACCCTAATTCTGCATGCATTCTCCTGGACTACAATGTGATACAACCTAATTTACATTTAACCTCTACATCTTTAAATAATTGACTTTATATCCCATTCCTTGGTGATGCCATAATATAAAATAAATCAAATGTTTCTCATGCACATTACAACCTTTATTAGAATGTGCTGCAATCACATATTAAACTTCCTATCCCTATGGTGTTTCTGAAGGGTTCCTATAATGTGATCGAAAATTGTAAATGGTGAATGCATTTTGAACGAACTTGATTGGTCAAAATGTCGAAATGTCGAGCGTGTAACACAGAAATCACCATAGGGAATATTTTCCCTTGAATTCAATACAGTGCAATCTCGTAGTAGGAATATTTAAGTAGCAGGGGTGTAGGGGGTGCAGAGGGGCATTTAGGTAAGTGTACTTTTTTATTTTTATTTTTTTTATTATATTTTCGAAATTTCAAACATCGCTCATATGGTGTCGAACATATGGTGTTTGATGTTTGAAACTTTCGAAAATATAATATAGACCCTTTCTGAATACTAAATACCCATTATCTTTATTTAATCAATATACAATATCCTGGGGCAGCAGATGGAATATATTAGTTGTTTTTCCCCAGTTGTGTTACAACAAAATCTCTATATTGGAACAGATCTCACATTATTAGTAAATATTGAATTATTTATCTATTTTATTTTCCCCTGCAATTATGGGTCATATTGAATGTTTGCAACATGGAAAGATACCTTTCCCTTGATTCTTTTATTTTCCACTACTATACGCAAGCAATAATGCCCACTAGGGTGTGTGTTACTGTTTAAATAATGGTTACCCAAGGGTGTACACTCCTGGAAAGGTGTTATTTACCCAATAACACACACACTGGAAGACTTTATTGCGCTTAGAGAATGGGCTGTCTGTAAAATTGTTGTGTTTTACTTGCTTATTTTTTTTAATCACTATATTATTTTTTTATATATTTTTGATGTACAATAGCTCCTCCTCCTAATGTTTCAATGTTGCTGTAGTATATGTAAATGGCATTGGAGGAATCATTTTACATTTAAATATCTCTGTCTCTCTGTCTCTCTCTCTCTCTCTCTCTCTCTCTCTATATATATATATATATATATATATATATATATATATTTTTTTTTTTTTTTAAAATATGTATGTTATTTTTTGGTCCCTTACTCCTAAAGTATGTAGTTTGTTGCCAGTCAATGGGATTGAAGTCACTAAATCATGACATACATTTGACTTCAGATTTTATTTCCTTGAGAAGATTCATGTTAACGCAAATCTTCCCCAGGATTCAGTAAGGTTCCGTGCAGGAAAAGCTTATTCCTGCATGGAAACATTCATTTAAGAGCAGCACAGCAGCACGCCATGCAAAGTAATGAAGGCGCACTGCCTCTGCTCCTAAACGGACATAAAGTGTGGATGAGTTCAGGGGGTGTGTCTGAGAGCAGAGCTCTCACAATACACACACACCCCTGCACTCAGGAAGTGCCGCCCGGCAATAATAATGAGCGAGAATGCTCATAGGAGGCTGCATACCTCCCAACTCTACAAATCATTGCAGAATGTCCACATGTCATGGCCATACAGCACCCCAATTGTCCTGGCAAATAACTGGGATGATCTCAGGATTGAAGTCGGTAAATAATGCATACATTTCAGTGTCCAACTTCAAATCTGTGATAAAACGTATATTAAAAAAATCCTGTTACCCTAACAACTGTCCCAAGTTTATAAAAGCAATAATGAAAATATGTCCGTAGTTGTACCACAATTTGTCAAGCTTTGTCCAGATTGTGTGCCTGAAGAGGTTGAGAGGTATGGGGGGGTTGCAGGATGTCTGCCAAATGTGCGGATGCACACAGGAATCCAGAGCAATAAGTGAAACCTGTCCCTTCCAAGAGAAAATAGCAGAAGAAATATTTTTTTTTATCAAACAGATTAAATTTAACCGTAGGTGTGCGGTTTTGCCCACTGCTTAGCTACGCATACTGTAGCTTAAATGGCACAAGAAGATAAATAGCAAGATATTGGTAATTGAAGCAGTACTGCAATAGTGTATCGGTCAGAGAGTTTGCTTTGCGAGCAGTCATCCCCAGTTTGATTCTCACTGTAGTAAATTTCATTTTCCATGTGAAATCACTTTATGAACATTTTTTGCCATATAACCTACTAAATAACATATATTTGTGAAATGGAGTACTGTATTAAATGCAGATGTGAGGTGTCATTGTAATAATGTGGTAAAATCCACAGATAAACACAAGTCCCCCATACAGTATATGTACACAAGAATCAGGGATAAGAATTAAAGGTATAATGTGTAATGAATGATAAATCCATAGAGTGTCCAAATCCACCACTTTCCCCAGAGCCATTTTAGATTTCTGTCTAAATTATTGCAGAGATAAGCAGGAGTAAGCACTTGTAAGCAGTAGTAAGCGGGTTTAAGCCTGTTTGCAAGTAGGTAAGCAATGCGCACACAGGTTAAGCAATATTGAAGCTTACTCCCTGTAAGCATATTTGACCAGAAGCTAGCATTGCTTACTGTCATGCAAACCTGCACAAACCCACTTACAACTGCTTAAAAGTGCCTTAATCACTCTGTATCTAACAGCCCTTGTTCTGCCCAGCAACAAAATAAACAATTGTTGCAAGTTTCAAACACAGGACCCTGCACACCATAGCCAAAGTGATTTACCACAATGCCAAGTCAGATAGACATATCCCTAATGTTTTCACAAACATATCATCCAGCACAGTCATCCATCAGTACACGAAATGTACCTATACATGTAGATGTACGTGTGTGTGTGTGTGTGTGTGTGTGTGTGTGTGTGTGTGTGTGTGTGTGTGTGTATGTGTGTGTGTGTGTGTGTATATATATATATATATATATATATGTATATATATATATATTTATATATATATGTAAATATATATATATATATATATATATATATATATATATATATATATATATATATATATGTATGTATATACAGATATATAACTATAGATATAAAAGAGAACACAACAAATACAAATATGACCAAAGGCACCGTTAATGGGGGTGGGGCTCCCAAGTTAAGCAACTCTTGTAATTATTGATATCCCCCCTCCCCCACAGCCAAACAGATCTGCAATGAAACACAATACCGACACTTGCAAATCCCATACCCAGGACCCTACACAACATAGCCACAAAAAGTTAACAATAATCCATCCCACCTGTATGATGTCACTATGGTATCAATAACATATCATGCAGTACAGTCTGCCTACTATAGGGAATGTACAATTTGGAAGCAAGAAACATTCCAAAGATACATACGCACACACAAATATATGCAGACACACACACACACACACACACACACACACACACACACACACACATATATACATATGTGTGTATATATATATATATATATATATATATATATATATATATATATATATGTACATACACATACACACACACACATATATGTATAGGAAGATACATATTTAGAGGGTGCACAGCATATTGAACAGCCAATTATCCTACAGTTGCCACCTTTTAAAATGGACAGTGTATGATTTACTCATACAAAAGACAATTATTGCATGAAACATATACCCACAGAGAGGTCAAAGGGTATGACACCACACACAGGTTTGCATACATAAGAAATGTTTGTGTACTATTACAGTTGTATATGACATGTCATATAGCTGTTAGGTGTTTGAAATACATACTAAGTGAGTAATGCAACTCTCAAACAGATCATTTTATACAGTGATCCGAAAGCATAACATATGTTGCTGTCCAGGCCAAGGCCTTCAAGTAGTACAACAGTAAAGACTGGGCCAGAGGACAACAATCAATCAACAGTAAGTAATGTAGATGTATAGTTCAGCAGCCACCAAATACACTCTGTACTAAACCCCTAGGGGTAAAAGAATTAAGTTGCCACAATGAGGATGTATCTGTTACATAACAATGCTTAACTGAAAACATCACTATCACACTGACAAACAGAACAGTCTGTATGACAGTAAGCACAAGGCCACCCATGTTCCCAAGGTGAAATGCATGAAAATGTACAGCCAGATACCTTAAGGCATCTTACTACTGATATCCCTCATATGTTGTAACAGCCTAGGTTATATATGGTGCATACCTCTCCCCCATAGACTGACTTACAGGGGCATATACCAGTGTTACATACACTGACCTCTGGACTTCAGAAGGGCACACAAGTTTTATCCAGCTGTAGCCCACATATATATATGGACCATATGTGTGGGGACCACAACATCACTGGAATGATGGCAGGAATGTCAGCACGACATAATCACAGGCCACTACATAACAACCTTTTACTGCATGTCATATGGACAAAGCCTGGTATATAGGTGGAGGACAGAGGCCAGAACACAGGGCCATATTTGAAATAGTGTTGTTATACACTATGAAAGTTGCTGGTGTTACAGGATAGTTTGCAACATACCCTTAGTCAGGAATATGAAGTCAGAAACACAATTGGATGTAGCCATGTACTGATAGCACTCAACAGACACAATGCCAGCTATATATCTGACACAAGACCAGTATGGTGGGCAGACCAAACATAAAATGCAATCCTCTGGCCATCATGTGGATAGGCCCACAATTGAGAGCTACGCAGACAGACTGCATTCCATGCTAAACTAGTATGTACACACAAACCATGTAACACTGGTGGTATACAATGCATTAAACAACATTACTCACACTGTCTATAGGTCTGGAACCTTATACAAATATGTAGCAGGCCTGATTCTGCAAGTCCTTTTGTAAGAGGTATTGCTACCTGCTGTCTGTAACACTGCTGCCCACACACAGGAAGGATGTCCTCCATACAGGAAAGGTAAAGGGACCATGCCCACATGATGTAGGAATTTATAGTAGTGGGTTGCAATGACAGTGGTAATTGGAAGTACTACACAGCAGGCTA